>NC_136499.1:60077081-60177081 GCF_053919585.1 Euprymna scolopes
ACAACAGCACGGTAGACAAGGATTTTTGTGTCTAGTCGAATACCCCTTTCGTTCCACAAGCGATGGCGGAGATTTCCAAAGGCAGAAGTGGCCTTAGCAATCCTGTTGACAATTTCATCATCGAGAGAACCGCCTTGGTTCACCTTGCTACCAAGGTAAGGAAAGGACTTGACATAATTGATATCATGACCGTCGACTATCTGCTTGCGCGCAGGAAATCTATACTCTGGTGGATTTTGCTTTACGCCTTCAACTTGTTTTGGGGTAGGGTGTGGCTGATGCACTACCCCAGTCTTCCTTATGCTAATTGTCAGGCCAAAGGCCTTGCACGCGGCTGAAAATCGATCAAGAAGAACCTGCGCTTCCTCAAAGGACATGGCTACCAGTGCGGCATCGTCAGCGAAGAGCAAGTCGCGAATAATTTCGGTGCGAAGAAGAGTCTTGGCCTTAAACCGTTGATGGTTAAATAAGCCACCGGATGACCGAAATTGAAACTTGACACCAGTGTCCAAATCATCAAATGCATGTTTCAGCATTAGTGAAAAGAAGGGCGCAAAGAGGACTGGCGCTATTACACATCCCTGTTTGGTCCCATTCGTAACATCAAATGGATCAGACATCATACCATCTGAGACAACACTGGCCTTCATCCCCTCGTGAAAGGAAATGATCACGTTCAGCATGTTTTCTGGAAACCAAGACTTCTTAAAACTTGCCAAAGAGCATCGCGATTCACAGTGTCGAAGGCCTTCGTCAGGTCAACAAACACCATATACAATTCCTGATTTTTCTCACGGACCTTTTCTGCCACCTGACGTAAGGAAAATATCATGTCAATGGTGCCGCGACCCGACCGAAACCCACACTGTGACTCTGGATACACCTTATCAACGAGACGATTTATGATTCGGTTTAGAATGAGCCTAGCCAGAATCTTTCCTGCAATTGAAAGCAGAGATATCCCTCGATGGTTGTCACAGACATTCTTGACTCCCTTATTTTTGTAGAGATGTTTGATGCAGGCATATTTGTAGTCCTGTGGAACTCGGCCTGCTTTCCATATCTTTACAAAGAGAGCATGGAGCTTTTTTACCAGCACATGCCCACCATGCTTGTACACTTCAGGCGAAATTGGATCCTTTGGTGATGGGGACTTGCCAGAAGCAATTTGTTTGATGGATTCCCATACCTCCTGATAAGCAGGTTCCAATGACAATTCTGGAATATCTGAATTCTGAGGAATAGAGGACACAACATCGCTGTCAATGACAGATGAGGTGTTCAAAGGGCGAATGAACCCCTTTTCGGGGTCAACGGCCAACTAGCACCATGTGTGTATGTATACTTATATATATTGCGCCGGTACAAGGAAATTACCAGGTTGGTGTCTGGGGGCGCGGTTATACCACTAAGAGAAGGAAACTCTTACATCAAACTTGAGGGTTGTTGTCTGCTTGTTCTGTGGCAATTGGTTTGCACCGAGTGAGTTAATCAGCAGTTCCAAAAAGTGTGGATGGTCCTACACGAGCCTTCACCACTTAAATCAAGTCCTTTGTGTGGGTTTCTGACAGCCTGGCATAATTTCATAATGAAAACCTCATACTGCCCTGCAAGAAGTCCACTGGCGATGGAGTGAAAGCGACGGGGACAGGTAAAGGATATTACTGGAAGTCCTCAGCCGGATCTCTGCACAGTGGCGGCTGATGGTAGATGGCCGTTCTAGCACACACCTGTGAGCAATTGTGCTGTTCGTGTCCTCCATCAGGGACAAAGCAGCCCTATTTAGGGATAGCACTGCTTTCCCTGTGGCGGGGAGGGGGCGATAAAAGGAGACCTAAAAAATTGCTTGCTCACCACTTTACTTGGCAGCCCGCTGCAGCTGTCTGGTTATCCAGTTACGCAGCCAGAACAATAGAATACGACAAAAACCTCAACAAAGAATCTCTAAATAAAGTGTTGGAATGTCCGTACCCTCCAGGATAATAATGCTGCACCCGAGCGCAAGACAGCCCTTATTTCTCTTGAGTTACAGAGGTATGATATTGACATTGCTGTCTTATGTGAAACTCGCTTGCCTGACAATTCTCAACTTCGAGAGAAAAAGGGTGGATATGACTTCTTTTGGTCAGGAAAGGCAGAAAATGAACCCCTCCAATCAGGCGTTGGTTTTGCCATTAAGTCCAAGATGGCAAAGTTCTTATCGTCTTTTCCCAAAGGCATATCTGATCGTGTGGCAACTCTTTCCCTAGAGTTAGAAGAAAACACCAGGGTGACGCTAGTTAGTTGTTACGCCCCAACGTTAGCCAGTTCAGATCAAGAGAAGGATGACTTCTACGATACCCTCCGTGATGTCCTCTCCAGAGTTCGACACTGGCGAGTTCT
Organism: Euprymna scolopes; assembly: GCF_053919585.1. NCBI lineage: Eukaryota > Metazoa > Mollusca > Cephalopoda > Sepiida > Sepiolidae > Euprymna > Euprymna scolopes. The sequence goes on from NC_136499.1 coordinate 60,079,464, forward strand.
TGCTGGCGATTTCAATGCTCGTGTTGGTAGTGACCATCTGTCGTGGACCAGTGTACTTGGTAAGCATGGCATAGGCAAGGTAAATGCAAATGGTTTACGACTTCTTACAATCTGTAGGGAGTTTGACCTCTGTATTACCAATACCATATTCCAACAACCTGTGCATCGGAGGACGACATGGATGCATCCTCGTTCAAAGGACTGGCATCTTATTGACTTCTTCATAACAAAGCGGAATCACATGAGTGACTTCAAAATCACTCGCTCTTTCCATACTTCTTGCTATCTTTCGGATCACGCCCTTCTCAGAAGTAAACTATCGTTGCATGTGCGAAGGCACAGAGTTAAAAAATCAACAGTCCCCAGTGCGACCTCTTAAATCCAGGGAAAAGAGAACTGAGCTCTCCAATAAGCTTGATGAAAACCTTGAGGGTGTTGATGCAACTGATGATGTTGAATCTTCCTGGAAAGCATTGCGAGAAGCAACTCAAGCTGTAGCAGTAGAAGTCCTTGGAATACCGAAAAGAAAACACCAGGATTGGTTTGACGAAAGTGACGATGAAGTTAAAGCACTGATTAACCAAATGCACTCATCTCACAAATCTTGGATTGAGGACAAAAACTCAACAGTGAAGCACACAGCCTACAAAAAGTGTAAAGGTGAGGTACAGCGAGCTCTCCGAGCTATGAAAGAACAATGGTGGTACAATAAGGCAATTGCACTGCAGGGAGCTGCTGACAGCAAGAACACGAAAGCCTTCTATGATGGTCTGAAAGAGGTATTTGGTCCTCAGAAAAGTGGTGCTTCCCCATTAAGCACAGCCGATGGAGAGGCATTGCTGACTGATAAAGCAGATATTCTCAATCGTTGGAAGGAGCACTTTGAAATTGTCTTAAACACCTCTATAAAAATAAATAAAATTTTAGATGTAGGAATATTTTGCTATAAAATTTCGTTTTTCTCAATTTTTTCATTTACAAGACCCTGTACATGTTTTTAGTTAGCACGTGATAACTAATGAGCCTTTTATTCTTTCAATGTTTTATTTATTTCCATTGTGTTATGCACATCCGTATATATTTTCCATTTTCTTCGATTCGGTAAAACATAATTTTTATACCAACTATTAATAAACATTGGTGTGGTTCTTGGTAATACCAAAAGAAACTACTGTCACCAAGAATGGCTTCTATTGAAGCAATAAACCACACACACACACACACACACACACACACACACACACACACACACTATATATATATATATATATATATATATATATATATATATATATATATATTGAAGCATATAAAAGCTTCCAGATTTTAAACAAAACAGTAATCAAAAACTGCCCGAAGACGACTGAAGAAAATCATTGAGAGTACTTGTAAAAACAAAAAAAACAAACAAAAAAGAGATAGACGAAACGGATTATGGGACCTTCCTATGGAAAAATTATCCAAAAGATTATTAACCAAAAACATCCCGTGCTATTTTATCAATATCTGTCTGAATGAAAACATGCTGCCTAAATTCACAATATATATATATATATATATATATATATATATAAAATTTTCGCAGAAGCCTCAACTAAAAATTCTATTCCCTCAACGTTTTATTTATTTCCATTTTAGTACGCATGTCCACACACACACACACACACACACACACACACACACACACACACACACACACATATATATATATTTCATATTCATTCTCCACTATACCATAACTCTTGTACCCAATTTATATTAAAAGTCGGTGTAGTACTCGCAAATACCAAAGACGCTATTGTCGCCCAAAATAGTCTCTACCAGGGATCACACCACAATGTCACAGCACATGTTCTCATGCCATTTAATTACTTTTACTTTTACTCATTTAATTACTTTTACTCACTTAATTACTTTTACTCAGCCAATAATAAAATGCAATCAAAGTCTCCTCATCTTGCATTCTCATTCATTGTTTATTATTTAGTATCTCAGAAACGCTGCGAACGAAACATGATTATTTAATGGTCAACAGAGGAAATTCAGCTTCCCCTCCAGATTTAAATTTATAATGTAAAACTAGCATGAAACAATGGCTGATTATCGTGCTAATTGTGTAATTGCTCATCGATGATCGACGATCATCTCACTCCTCACCCTGCAACGATCGATTAGCGAAACCCCGTGGCAACATTGGTTAACTGTAAAAATCAGTGGTGTGTATTCCAAAACAAGCTTCACATTACGAGTGGCGAAATTATAACGCGTGTGCCAACAGTGATGCATTTCTTTTTGGCATTTTGATTACGAACAAAGTATAGTATCTGGTCTGATATTTTTTTCGTTTTGTTTGAGACGAGCGACACAAAAGTTCTTCTAGACTGAGGCTTAGTAACTTTAGTTCCGATTCAGTGTTCTTCCTTCTCGGGAGCTGGACATTTTGCGCACATTTTAAAACCGACCTTCGCGCTCCTTTGAGAAGTGTTAGTTTATTTTTAATCATCTGAGGCGCCCCTACCCAGGAACGCTTATTCAAGAGTGCTCGTCCTCTAATGTGTTCTGGCTTTTCAAATCCTACTTCTCAACTCTTGTGTCACATCATCTCGCCCCCCCCATACCGTGGAAAGGTGATAAATAACTACAAAGTGTAGTACCTGTTCCGATTCTACACAGGCCTATTCTTTCCTCAGTCAGTGCAGGAGAGCTCGTTTAAACTGAGTCAACTTTTATTTTTTATTCCAAACTCTTTTTGGGGAGCTGGATTTTCTTCACATAAAAAAAACGCCCTTGTGTCTAACTTCGCCCTCCTGGGGAAGCAAGTAAATAGGAACAGTGGTATATGACAAGATCGCACAAAATCCTGGAGATGATTAGAAAAAAATCCCGCTGATGCAAAATGTTTTTTTGACAACGGAGTAACCACTTATCAAGGCCCGAATACCACTCAAGGAAAAGGGTTAATAAATGTAGGTTAACACTGGATCAACAATTTAGTAATCGTTAATAGAGAGAAATTGGTAAATTTGATTATTTAAGGGGATGGATCAGCAAGAACTTGTTTACATTAGACTTGAAAACGATCATATTGTAGTCAGCTGGAAAGCAGGTCAACGGAGCAGAGTTCCACAAGCGGGCACTTCTAGGAAAGAAGCTTGTTCATGAAATCCATATTTAGATTTAAGCACAGATAGTGTGCGGGAAATTGTTGATAGTGGTTTTATTTGAGGAGTGTTTTTTTTTGTGAAAGTTTAACAAGAGGTGATCAGACGAGCACTTGCCATGAGAATAACGATAGATCAGAAACAGGCTAGCAACGTCTCTTCTATGGGAAAGACGTTGCAGGGAAGAGAAAAGGGCATCACGCATCAGGTTTCGAAGCCAGTTTTTTAATCTGTCAACGTAGGGTGGGATGCTTCGAGCAGCTCCTGCCCAGATCTGGCGACAGTACTCCATCCTAGGACGTCCTTGGCTCTTATATAGGTAGAAGATTGTATCGGCAGTGAAGATATCTACTGGTGCGATAGAATGATCCAAACATTTTTCCGGCGCCCTTGGAAACGGATTTGATGAAGGTGCTCTATTTCAGATCATGAGCAAAGATCATTCACAAAGACTTGTCAAGACATAGTCCTTCCTCGAAACGAGAGCCATTTATTTCAATTGGGAATAAATATAAATAAAATAAATAACAGGTGGATAGATTGAAGATTACAACGTTGTCGTCTTCAAATTTAATGTCATACACCGTTCCATGAGTAATGAAACAAATTTAGTACTACCATAATGTTATTCACGTTTCGGCTGACAATCATTCCGTATATTTACACTCATCCTCGGATGGCACTCGGCCTTGATAGGCGATAATCAAATCATAAAACAACAACGAAACCCTGATTTCTAGAGAAAGTGTTACAGTTTCTGAATTTTTTTTTTTAGATAAGAATTGATGATTTGTGTTATTTCTATTATTCGGACTATTGTTCGTACCGTAAGTTTTATTCTCGTAAGGATGAGTGCGGATTATATTTAAAATACGGATTACACAACAAGCCGTGGTGTAACGGAAAAAAGTTCTTTTCTAAGTGACACTCATCTGGAGATTAAACATCTAATCATCGCAAATTATTTAATTATTTCTACCTGGTCATGCCTGATAGAAAGAGAGTATGCTACCTTGTTGATTAAATAAAGGGTTTCGTTCAGAATTGCGTGCAGATTATCGAATTCGACAAAAAGGATTCCTGTTCGCAAAATACACGTCAAGAAAGTTGATGGTTACATCGACCGAAACACTCAAGATGAGAGCAGTAGGCCACATAAAACAAATAATACAAAGTGAAGTAAAAATTTAAGTAACGTACGACTAAAAGAGTATTTTAGTTAAAAATCTAATTTTAAACAAAAATATTTTCATTGATTTTATTATTTTATATGAATTAATTATGGCAGGAATACCCGAAATAAATCTCTTTACCGGAAAATATATATCAAATCGTTAGAATATGTTTTTCTCTTTCCGCTCTCCATTTCTCTCTCTCTTTCTATCTATCTTTCTATCTAATATGATAGATCCTCCCGTCAATTTCGACGTATGAGCTCCGCTGCAACAACTAAGTACTCCGGAAATCGACGCAGATTATTTGTTTGTGAAAGCTTTGTGCAGAAGCAACTACATTTTTTGGTACAACTGCTAATCTTCGTCGGTAAAATGGCTGCCTCAAGACGGAGTAGATAGTAGACCTCAGATCTTACATAAGAGCTTTTCCTTCTCCGATTGCATGTCTAAACAAAGAGTACGGGCGCATCTCTCTCAGTGAATTAAATGCGCCTCCAAATACCAACCTGGGAATTTTTACGTCTTTATATACCTCTGATGAAAAGGAAAGTATTTCTTCGAAACTCCGCGGATTAAGGACTATCCACTCATTAAATGTTTCCTTTTCAGATTAAATATATTTTTAACTCTTTTTCAAAGTGTTTTTTAACATGTTTTATTAACTATTTGCTCTTACACACACACACACACACACACACACACACACACACACACACACACACACACACATAGATATATATAGAGCTTAAAATATCGACCTTTAAGGCAATAAAGCATCTTTACAGATTTTGAAAAATGACAAGTGCAGACATTCTTTTTGGTGCCACTATATATATATATATGAGAATATCCCAACATATCCCTCGGGATATTCGACTACACCAGGTTTCGAGAGCATCCGGGCACTCCCAGGCTCATGAGTCTGCCATTGGCGATCACCTGTTGAGTATAAATAGGTGTGCTGATCAATATTCCGATGGGTGGTTTTCTGTTTTATACAGTGCTAGGTCGAACTATCATCTCAATATCATTGAGGCGTTAGTTATTAACAACTCTCGACCTAGCCTGTGTAGACAAAAGATTCTTAGACATCAGTTGGAGATATTCATTGATTTAAAACCACCTGAACAGTGAGATTTATTTATTTATTTATTTTTTTTTTTTCTCTCCACTGTTCTTCCAACTGTAACCAAAATTCCCCTCTTCCCTCATTCGTTTTTCTTAGTTTTTAATCTATCATTCTGACGTTTCCTCTTAGAGGGTCAGACGATAAGGCCTTAGGGAAAATTTTAATTTCACCTGGCCATTTCTTGTTTTTTTTTTTTTTGGTATTTAAATTAAATTATGTTTCCTCTGAAATATCTCCTTCCATTCTGCTGTACCAAAAATTTACTTACATATATATATATATATATATATATATATATATATATATATATATATATATATATATATACAAGCAAAAGTACCCGTCGTTGACTGGGTTACAAAAACAGCCTACAGAAAATGGACTCTGATTTATGAAAGTATGATAGGTTATAAAAAGGAAGGGTTGTAAAGAAATAGCTTCGAATTTGGGGGTATCAAAACCAAAGCAAAATATGATGAAAGTCAAAATAAAATAGATAAACCCCATAATTTATTATACCATACCTGTTCACACTGAAACACTTATCACAATATTCTGTGGATCTATATTAAAAAATCTTGTTAAACTTTGTGACATATTTCCATTCTATGGAGGTTAGGCGCGAACGAGCACCCCATAATTTTATTATACCATATTTCTTCAAACTGAAACATAATTATCAAAGTATACTTACGCAGATGGATATGAAAAGTCTTTATTAAAGTTTGTACTTATTTCCAATCTATGGAGGCCAGGCGCGAACGCAAACCCTATAATTTTATTACACCATCCCTATTTAAGTTAAAACATACTTATCAAAGTATTCTTATGTACATCAATATTAAAAACACTTGTATACGATTGTTTTAAATTTTTTATTTCCATACTTTGTGAACCAGGCGCGAACACAGACAGCACAATTTTAATGAACTACCGTTCTGCCAGATCAAACATACCCATTCCTGTGTCTCGATGCATCTTCTATCATCATATGTAATCAGTTTTTTAAAATAGTCAACCACATAGGAGCCTATTCGTGACCACACACACACACACACACACACACACACACACACACACACACACACACACACACACACACACACACATTCAGCTTTATATTATATATATATGTATATATATATATGTATATATATATATATATATATATATATATAGTGGCACCAAAAAGAAAGTCCGCACTTGTCATGTTTTCAAAATCCATAAAGATGCTTTGTTGCTAAAAAGGTCGATATTTTAAGCTGGTTTTAAGCTCATTTGTGGCTGCGGGGTTTCCTTTTGCCTTCTCGATTTGAAGTTAATTTTTTAAATTGGCGTGAACACTAGAATACCTCAATGAAAAGTCAAACATGAACATGTACAATTATAACGGAATAAAAGGCGAATCAAATGAGGTATAGGTTGTTTAAACAGTTGCATTCAATTTAGCTTAAATTTGCAGTTTAAAAAAAAATTACTAGTGCGCACCTTTTTTTTTTGCGACACTGTATGCATAGAATTATTGTGAGGTAAATTGCCAGCTGTGTCTTTCCAGATACATAGCATCTCGTAAAATAATCGCACACTTTTATAAATGAATAAAGGTTATTATTCTGCGTATGCAAAAATTGATAGATCTAAATCGAATCCACTGACAAGTGATTGAGATAATAAATTAGATGAGTTGGCGACATGCACTCATTAACACTGTTATGGCGTTTCTTCATTTTATTTTTATTTTTAAATCTGACCTGCCCGGAAACAAAGACATACAACCATACGCTCTCAATAGGCTCACACTCACAAAAGGTATCGCGCTGGTTTTTATGTGAAGAAAATGCAAATTCCGAGGGAAAGGTGCCCTTTGCGACCTTGCAACGAACTATCAAAAAATAATATAGACCAGGCAGCTGCTTTGTTAGTTCTTTTATTTTGGCAGGAAAGGTTCATTTGGTAGCTTGGGAGTAGAATATGGCTACTTTACCGAGATGGGTCCGCGGTAGGGGTCCCGTCTTAAATTGCACGCATCGAATGGCTGATCTATGCAAATGGGCCCGAACGGAAGGAGATGACTACGCAGGAGTTCACCGTTTTGCTGCCATTGGTCAAAAGAGCTGACATATATCAACGTTGATTCGTCGGATATTCACAGGTAATAGAAAAGAATAAGAGGAAAAAGAAAAGATGTGCCGCATGATGACAGAAGGAATCAATAAAACAAAAATTACATGTAACATCTGTATCGCTTTTCTTCTTCTTTAATGCTTATGCATATTGCAAGTCCAATATCCATTTCATGCTTCCGTTCAGTCTTGGAAGACACCTCTCCAGAATCGACACTATTTGAGTCCAGTGGCAAAGAGAAGAGCAAAACGACTGGAAACAATGCCGAGATAAGCGGAGAGCACATACAGCACCTGAAAGTCCCAAATGGTCACTCATTTAGTACTGACCAGGTTCACCGTTGTTTAACTTCGGTGATCCTGCGGGAACCGGTGTGTCAACGTGATTGTACCGTATAAGTTTAATATGATGGACGTTTTACAAGGAAGATAGATAAATCGCTGAAGGACCAGCAACATAGAAAGGCAGATAGACATGCGATTACATACTAGAGTAAATGTGGCTTTCTTGAACTCAGGTTAAATTGTTTGAACTAGTAAAAAAAAAAAAAAAATTCAAAGCTGAATATCTCTATTATTATTATTATTATTATTATTATTATTATTATTATTATTATTATTATTATTATTATTAGGTTGGTGCAAAAATAATGTTTTTTTATATATATAGTTGAACGTCAAAAATGACATTATTTTTGCACCAACCTAGTATATAAAAGAAACTTTGTGTGTGTGTGTGTCTGTGTGTAAGAGTTAGTTCTCTTTAGACTCCTAAACGGCTTAGTCGATTTTTTTTTAAATTTCAAACAAATGGACTTTATGTGCCTGGGAGTGTTCTTAGATATCGAAATGTTTTGGATAATTATTGATATCCAACAATCGAAAAAATCCGATGAAAGAAAGAACAGGGGGATTTTGACTGCAGTTAACGCCTTACACAGCCTAATATCACGAGAGCAAGTTTGATTACCACACAAGCAGATTGACTCGGCATATAAAATTAAAAGTAGGCCTTTTGGTATGACAGGGTTGCGTTAGAAATAAAGTTTTTTTCTAGATTACAATTGTGACATGATACTTGACTATTTCATTTTAAACTTAAATTACAGCCATTATCACCGCACCAATAGAAAGGCCGGCATATAAAATCAACTATAGGCTCTTTGATATAGCAGGGGTAGCTCGAAATGAATGTTTCTGTGTTGAGCAAAATTGAACCATGATAATTGATGTTTGCATTTTAAACTTTAATTAAAGTCATTATATATAAAAATGATTTTATAAAATAAACAGTAGGTTCTCTACAGTGCAATGTAGACCCCAATGAATTGAGGACTAAATAACTGGGGTGAGGATTAGAAAATTGGGCGATTTTATCGATTTTAATGACAATAAAATATGGGAGGGGGAAACGTTAATTTCCGGCAACGTCAGGTCTCCTTGCTAGTAAATACGAACAAGACGAAACTCCAAATTAGCTTCTTTCTAATCGCTATATCTACATTATATTCCTCTTTGTCTGTCTTTCTATATGCTCGTTCCACCTTTTCTCGGAAACTACTGAGCCGATCTGACTGAAATTTGTGTGGACCTTTGGTATGATACAATACAGCGAACTATTATGGTATGCGTTGAATGCACATTTAGCGATTAATATGGATTAGTATGGATTAGTCACTACAATACGACTGTTACTTTAGAAGTTATCTATGCAAAATATTTTACCGAACTGGCTGAAAATGTGTATGGACCTTTGCTATGATAAGGTGCAGCAAACCAGGTATTATAGTATTCGTTCGATGCACAATTAGGGATCAATGTGAGTTAGTACTTAATGCAAAAATGAGCATAGATTTAACCATATTCAACCGTCAATTTGGTATAAAACACCCATTAAATGGCTATAAATTTTGCTCATTAAGAGTTTTCACACAGGCCACCATAAAAAAACTTCGCTCTGCCAGCAACCGGTAGTCTTCCTTGGATTCTAGGTGACAACAAGTCTCCGCAAATTTTCCGTACTCTCCACCCCTTTCAATAACATTTGCAAATGAATTTGCGTTATCACAATCGTCGTATACCATGAATTTCTTGCTCGTAATTATTATTGGCCTTCACTGGAATTTATGTGGCAATAAGCCTCCCCAAAGTTCCAGTCATGTAGTGAAAATTTTGTTAGTGCTTCCTTTTTATCGGTTATTTCACCCTCCTTGATCCTTCACGACTATTTGTGTGGTATCAATTGATGCCGACACTACAATTATCTATCTATCTATCTATCTATCTATCTATCTATCTATCTATCTATAATATATATATCTCTCTCCCTGTAGAAAAGTGCCCGGTCGAATGTGAAGAAAAAAAATATATATATATATATATATATATATTTATATATATATATATATATATATATATATATTTTTTTTTTAATTTATTTTTATTTATTTTTTTATTAATTTATTTATCTTTTAATAGACCTACTTTCCATGACTCAATTAACTATAGGACGCGTGTACAAACATCCAGTTTATTTCCTTTACTTTTCTCAGAGTTTCTAGACTAATATGACAGTTAACATTAGATCACTGTATCCTCTTCTTTTCTTCCTCTTTTTTTCTTCTTTTTTCCATTACGCGCTGTTCTATTTCTTTCACTATATATCCGTATACTTTCGCCCCTTCTTCCTAGGTTAGTAAACGCGTGTCAAGGCATTTACATGTCAGAACGTACATCTTAGAGGCGTGTGTGTGTGTATGTGGGTGTAGGTGTATGTGTATGTGTTGCGTGTGTGTGTGTGAGTGTGTGTGTGTGTGTGGATCTATGGTTACATCGAGCTGCCGCTTATAAGTGTCTAATCTAATATTTTTATTTGTTATTTTTAATTTTTATTTTTATTTTTTAAATCCCTACCACCCTCTCTATAAATGTATTAAGTGGATTGCTACTACCACCACCTTTGGTTTTTTGAGGGTCGAAGCCTGATCTTTTCTTTTCTTTTTCAGTATCAAAAATGTAATTGTCTGATTTAGATGCTTGAAAATACCATAAGGTTGAAATAAATTATTGCATCGACAATTATGTAATTTCCGTGTTATAATTTTTATCTTATTATATATATATATATATATATATGAGAGAGAGAGAGAGAGAGAGAGAGAGAGAGAGAGAGAGAGAGAAAATAAAAAGGAACAAACCGTATTATGTGTTCATCAACGTTTCGTCTTTATTTCGAGACTTCCTCTGGATGAAATAAAGACGAAACGTTGATGAACACATAATACGGTTTGTTCCTTTTTATTTTCTCTATTTTATCGGAATACTATTTCCATTATTTTCATCATATATATATATATAGTCTTCGAAGTTTACTAAGCTTTAAAACTATATTATAAAAAAACTTATTTAATTTTAATTTTTTTTTCATTCGTTTGAAAACTATTAAGTCAGTAAATCATAGAATCACCTACAATTGCTGTAGCAACCTGCTTTCTTTAATTCACAATAGTCCTAATGTTATTTCAAAGATCATCAGTTGCCTACCATGAAACACTGTGGCAGTTCTTGATGCGGTAAAACGCTACAAAGAACGACACAGATGATCGCCCCCAGATGTGGACAAACCGAATTACTCGTACATTATCCAAAATTAAGGTTATTAGGGAGCGAATATGTAGGAACCCCAAGAGAAGCACGAGGTAAATTGCTAGGAGCTTGGAAATTGACGAAAAAAGCGTTAGAAGATCTCAAGTTGTCCCCCTTGAAAACGACGAGCAGACAACAACTGAAGACATTGCAGAAACAGAAGAGGCTGAAAAGAGTCAAGATTCTCTTGAATCGAATAAAGGATGGAAAGGACGCTGGTGAAATCATCTTTTCTGACGAGAAAAATGTTCACTGTCGAGACCAAATTCAATTGCAGAACGACAAAATTTTGGCAAAGAACGCGGATAACATTCCTTATTCCGTTAAATTTGTTTTCCGTCGCCCAAAACCTACCTCGTTAATGGTTTTGACTGCCATCTTTGAAAGTTGGAGATCTCTCATTTTTGTTAAAGAAGGCGCAAAAATTTACGCTAACTCGTACATCGAGGATATCTTGACCCCTGCAAATGTCGAAATGAATCAGCATTTCAAGGATAGCCCCTTCACATTTCAGCAGGACAGTGCGCCCTCTCACACTCCAACCCCCCCCGAAAAACAACAACAAAAAAACAAACAACAACAACAAAAAAAAAAAAAACGTAGGATTGGTGTGAGAATCAATTTCCTACTTTTTGGAGGGAAGAAGTGTGACCTCCTTTATCTCTAAACTTAAACCCTATGGACTTTTGTGTCTGGTCCATCTTAGAGAAGGACACCTGATCTACAGCTTATGATAATACGGAAGCTTTGAAAAAGTCCCTTAAGCGAGAATGAGTACAAAATTCCCCAAGAAACTCTCCGTGCCGTAGTAAAGAGCTTCAGACTTGAAGGAATAATTGCAGCCAAGAGCAGCCATATTGAAAAATAATTCATTAGAAATGTTAAATGGGTAAGTACGATATTGTGTGATGGTTTTTTATTTTTGTTTTATCCTTTATTAGTTGTTAAATTAACGGGCAAAAGTTATAGCTGTTGACATAGAATGGGTTCTTTATGCCGAATTGATGGTTGAATATGGTTATACTTGTGATGATTTTGTTATTAAACAATCCCTATCAATCCAAAACAGTGCATTAACCGGATACCATAATACGTAGTTAGCTGCACTTTATCGTAACAAAGGCTCATACAAACTTCCAGTTAGATCAACTAGTAGTTTCCGAATAAAATATCGAAACGACCGACAGGCAAAGACACAGACCAAAAGAAAGCTTATATATATATATATATATATATATATATATATATATATATATATATATATATATATATATATATATAAGCTGAACGTCTGTGTGTGTGCGTGTCTGGTCACGAATAGGCTCCTATATGGTTGACTATTATAGAAAACTGATCACATATAATGATAGAAGATGTATCGAGACACAGGAATGGGTATGTTTGATCTGGCATAATGATGATTCATTAAAATGGTGGGGTCTGCCTGGTCCACAAAGTATGGAAATAAAAAATGTAAGAATAAAAAAAAATAAAAAAAACGTTTACAAGTGTTTTTGATATAGATGTGCATAATAATACTTTGATAAGTATATTTTAACTTAAATAGGGATGGTATAATAAAATTGTGGGGTCTGCGTTCGCGCCTGGCCTCCATAGAATGGAAATAGGCACAAACTTTAATAAAGACTTTTCATATCTATCTGCATAAGTATACTTTGATAATTATGTTTCAGTTTGAAGAAATATGGTATAATAAAATTATGGGGTGTTCGTTCGCGCCTGACTTCCATAGAATGGAAATATATCACAAAGTTTAACAAGGTTTTTTAATATAGATCCACAGAATATGGTGATAAGTGTTTCAGTGTGAACAGGTATGGTATAATAAATTATGGGATTTATCTATTTTATTTTTACTTTCATCATAAGTTCGAAGCTATCTCTTTACAACCCTTCCTTTTCATAACCTATCATACTTTCATAAACCAGAGTCCATTTTTTGTAGGCTCTTTTTGAACCCAATCAACGACGGGTACTTTTGCTAGTATATATATATATATATATATATATATATATATATATATATATATATATATATATATATATATATATATATATATATGAGAGAGAGAGAGACAGACAGAGACAGAGGCAGAGAGGAGAGGGAGAGAGATACTTATAAAATAATAGCATGAAACGGAAGTGGGAACAAAATAATGTATACCAATTTCATTTTTAAATCATAAATGTATTTAAAGTATACGAATTCTAATTGACATTTCTAAGATGGTAAATGAAGTATTTAAAATTCAAAATTGATTCTCAGTAAAATATTATAATTGTACCTTTGGCTGGGATCACGGTGTACTATCTGTTCTTATACAATTCTTCATCTGTTCTCTCCTCGGTCAGTGAAAGACCACACTTTTTTTTTTAAATTGTCACAATCCACAATGTCTATGTTTGAGAAGCTGACTTTTAGTCACATTCAAAACCGACATTTTGCCTAACTCTGCTTTCACATGAAGGCAACTGATGTAGACAACTTAAAGAAATAGACCAAGGAAATATTCATAGAATAACTCTTTTGTGCATTCATTCTTTTTTTTTTTTTGCGAACTGTTATCCTCATCTTTATGGCGCAGTGGATAGAGGTCTTGAGTCTCTACGGTTCTAGGTGAGCATTATCTGAAGATAGCGGTTTCAATCCTACCCAAATCAAGCCAGATGATTAGTTGGCCAAAACGTGGTGAAACAACAATAACTATGGAAGGCAGTAATTACTTGGGAACTCACGGCCTAACATTCATATTCCGTCACTGTCACTCAGGGGATGAGTTGTCGAAACGTGGTGGAACAATAACTATGAGGATGAGGATAACAGTCCGCAAACAGAATGAATGCAAAAATTATAAAGAGTTCAAAATAATAATAATAATAATAATAATAATAATAATAATAATAATAATAATAATAAATGTTTTACTTCAAACATTTTTAGGAAAAAATTATTGGATTAATGTTTTGAGTATTATCACCACAACGTCTCGGCCGATGTAAGCTCAAACATTGTACAATAACACGTGACAAAACGGATAAAGTACTAGGTAAATTAAGTTCCAAGTGATACTCTCCTGGGGGTTGAAGGTTCAATCGTCAGTGCGAGCGATAATAAGAATACAAATATGACTCAAGACTTCTACTCGGTTATGGTTGACGGAACGAGAATATGCTCCCCTTGTGGATTAAATTCTCTACAGTTTCCCGAGCTCGATAAACTGCAACTGAAGAAAGTCGGGAATTACATCGACCGAAACGCTGTGCTGATAACAATTTTGATGAGAATACTAGTTCAAATTATTCAAATACAATTATCAATTATTCAAATACAAATTATCAATCCTCATCTCAAAAATTAAAAAAAAAACAATAAAAAACAATTTAAAAACAAAAAAAACCCAAATCTATTTTTATTCTTTTGATGTATATCTCCGTAACAAAATCAAAACGAGGAGTAAAAAAATATAAATTAAATAAATTCAACCACAATTTTAATAGTCGTAAAATAAAAATAACAATGTTATAAAATATCTATGTAATATTCTGCTTGTTATTGTCCGTATGTTATGCATTAGAAATGCAATCTTTGAAAGCCAAACTACTTAAAAAAAAGGCAAAATTAGTGCAATTTGGGTTGATAAAAGCCAATCTGGCAATCCTGGTAAGAATGTGAGTGACCTCCCTTTGATAAAATCTAGTTTTCGAATATCATTCTAACAATTATGATATTTGAAAATAAATATTATTATGGCAATATATAATATTATATGGAAAAATGCGCGCATGAAAAGTAATATTCTTAAGATTTTATTAAACCTGGAAAAGTAAAGGACAAGAAATTCAACCTGGAAAAGTAAAGAACAAGATATTCTAGTAAAGTAAAAAATAAGAACTTTTAAGACTTAAAATATTGCAGCTAAAAATAAAATTTGAATATAGATAAATATTTTATTTATTATTTGCATATGTTGTTTCCAGGCATTGCTATTGTATTAATATATAAATTTATAATATTTATTAATGATCGTCAAAAAAAATAGCTCTCAAACACACATTTATGCAATATTTATCATTCAATCACAGTAGTTCCGAGCCAGGGTCTCTACCGAGACTGCGGTTCATGAATTCGTGATCTGTATAGAGCGTAAACTAACAAAAAAGAAGATGGCACTCGGTGTCTTTTTAGATATCGTTGGAGCTTTTGACAACATACCCTTCAGTGGTATGTTCAAGTCGCTACGAGAACTCGATGTGCCACCAGTACTCATCCGATGGATTGAGTATATGGTGAGGCACAGAACAGTTCAAGTAGAACTACTGAGGGCAACTGTTAAAAGGGAAGTAGTTAAATGAAACCCCCAAAGTGGGATTTTATCACCTTTACTATGGAACTGTATGCTGAATCCTCTTTTAAAGGAGTTTAAAAATAGGAATATTTATGCCCAGGCTGATGCTGATGACATCGCAGTGCTGGTCGCGGGTTCAAAAGCATTATTGGTCAGACGCATTGCCAAAATGGGACTACATTTTTCATCAAATGTGATAACGAAAAATTTGAGTTCATTCAAAGAATATGTATATCATAGAATTCACTAATATTTTTAATCGATAAATTCACCATTTTTTGCTATAAAATCATAAGGAGAGTTAAAAAAATTAGTTATTAAAAAAAAAGTTCGGTTTTTTAATTATAAAAAAAAAAAACGATACACGGGATTGAACCTAAAATCTTTCCACCAACCCCCGGTACTCTAACCGTTACGCTAACATGTCATATTGGCAAAATCGCAGTAAAAAATATTTATATACAAAAAAAAGTTATGCAAAATAAAAAAAAGCGTTATTCACTTATGTACTTACTCTCCTGTTTGTGAACCCACATATTTTGTTGTAACTTTTTTTCTACTGAACCAATTTTCGAATTTTTTTTTTCAAAATGTAGCTAATGAGGTGTTCTATCCAACTATATAACCTGTTTGAAATTTGGTTGCGAACGGAATTAGTCGTGGGGGTTTGAATGTGTCTCGATTCATTCAATTTCGGACTTAAGCATATATTCAACCACTACCGTGGTTGAATGATTTGAAAATAAATATTATCATAACAATGTATGATATTTGAAAATAAATATTATTATAGCAATATATAATATTTGAAAATGAATATTGTTATAACAATATATGATATTCGAAAATAAATATTATTATAACAATATATGATATTTGAAAATAAATCTTATTATAACAATATATGATATTCGAAAATAAATATTATTATAACAATATATGATATTTGAAAATGAATATTATTATAACAATATATGATATTCGAAAATAAATATTATTATAACAATATATGATATTCGAAAATAAATATTATAACAATATATGATATTCGAAAATAAATCTTATTATAACAATATATGATATTCGAAAATAAATATTATTATAACAATATATGATATTTGAAAATAAATATTGTTATAACAATATATGGTGTTCTAAAATAAATATTATTATAACAATATATGATATTCGAAAATAAATATTATTTTAATAATATATGATATTCGAAAATGAATCTTATTATAACAATATATGATATTTGAAAATGAATATTATTATAACAATATATGATATTCGAAAATAAATATCATTATAACAATACATGATATTCGAAAATGAATATTGTTATAACAATATATGATATTTGAAAATGAATATTATTATAACAATATATGATATTCGAAAATAAATATTATTATAACAATATATGATATTCGAAAATGAATATTATTATAACAATATATGATATTTGAAAATAAGTATTATTATAACAATATATGATATTCGAAAATAAATATTATCATAACAATATATGACATTCGAAAATGAATATTATTATAACATCATATGATATTCGAAAATAAATATTATAACAATATATAATATTCGAAAATAAATATTATTATAACAATATATGATATTTTTAAATGAATATTATTATAACAATATATGATATTCGAATTTGCCTTCTCTCTTTGAGAAGAAATTAGATAATTGGATAATGCCGAGCAGACTGTCCTGGCATTTTATACAAGTTAAAACGCTCTTCGTATAAGGTGATGGTTACAAAAATCCGACTTTCCGACCCTTGCGTCGCATCATCTCGCCATGAGAGCGAGATAAATAATGCCAAACTAAGTGAAAATAAGGAAGGCTGGGTATGCGTAGAAGTGTCCAAATTGCCTGATATATTTCTACGCGAGTTTAAACATGTCTGTATTTAGCTAACCAAATCACAAACACTCACTAAGCAAGAAATTGCATGTAAATAAAAAAGATAATAGATCACAGTCACGTGACTACTACAGTTTATTCCTTATCTGGTCGTTTTATCGAGTATCGTTCCTATTCTTCAATCGGGTATCATTTCCTATCTTCAAATGCTCTTTATTATCGCTTTCTTTTCAAACTAACCAACACGCACACACAAAAAAAGAAAAGAAAAAGCTCAACTATAACATAGATTACATACACCTTGACAGCTTATCCGGTCTTTTTTAATCGGTATCCTTTCTGCAAGTGTCAAATGCTATTTTTTCTACTATCGTTTTCTTTTCAAACTTTTGAAATACGAATCAATGGAAATGAAAGCGGTCGGCTATTTTCCCGCCATCAACTGGCCTAAACCACAATTCGAACGTTTGTCACTTGACAAGAAATCTTTATTCTTCACAAGCGGACGTTTTCACAAATGAACGCACACGTTTTGTTTTTATGTTCACTGTTTCTCGGAGAATTAAATTTAGTATTGAATCGTTAAAGACATAAAATCGACGACAATAGGGACGCGACAAAAAAGTCGTTCGCCGTACAAACAAAATGGCGATTTAATGTTCTTCGTGTCTGCTTCGTTTACGGAATCAAATTAGGTCTTCTTCGTATTCATCGTAGGAAACAGCTCGTTTTGCTGACTTCCTTGCACTGCTTTTCATTACAAATTTAAATAGAATTACATTCAATCTGGTTAATTTATAAAGATCGCGGCCATTAAAGAACGCGAGAAAAAAATGTGCTTGGACATTAAAAGTAATTTTACTCTGTTGTTTACGTTGAAGAATAATTTTCAATTAAAAGTCAATTCAGTATACTGCATCTAAAATTGAGAAAAGCTCGCTCGAAAAGTGTCAACTTTATATGAAAGAACTACAAAGCAAAATAAAATGGGCACCCAATTTTAGCATATGTACTTATCTTACAACGAAACTCAAATTTTAACTCGAGATGATCCCTCATGTTATAATACTTATAAGAAATAATATAAATAAAAAACATTTAACGAAAACATAAATGTAAAAATACTGGTAATGTCAAAACTATGCTGTTCTTCCATGACTGCGATCTGTCTTAAAAACTGCCTCAAATAGTACTCGACTACTCATGCCATCTATTATATAAAAGGGAAAATGTGTGTGTATTTATGTGTGTGCATTTTTTTGTATGTCCGCCAAAAGCTCCGTTCGGGGGGGGGGTGTCAGTCACTAATTATTACAACTTTTTATATACTTTCTAGATTATAATATCTCCGATTTACGAAACGAGGTCGTCTCTATTTTGTATTTGAGCGACTTTTATGTTACAAAGTTCGCGCTGTGATTTCTTCTCTTTATGACGTGATGTTTGACGTAGAAAAAGAGACGTTGACGTTCGTTTAAGCACCTGCTTTTTAACCGTTTAATTTTATCCATTCTCACTTCACTGCCCGCTTAGCGTCGCGGTAAGGTGTCACTGTTTCCTTTCCGCCTTCGCCTCAAGGCTTCGGGTTCGAGCCTACCTGCCTACCAAAACTTATTTTTCTTTTACACCTCCAAAGACCCCGGCAACGCCGGGCACCCCCGCTAGTCCTATATAAAAGTCAAATACCTCTTAAGATGAAGTGTAACTCAGAAGATATTTTTCCCATAAATTCGACACTATTTAGCAGCGGATAACTCTTTTTTTTTTCCTAATCGAATTGTTATTTACAATTTTGTACTTATTTTTAATCATATGTGCTTTTAACCCGTTTTTTATTGCTTTCTTTCTCCTCTTTTTGTCATGCACCCTTTTTCAAAGTGTGTGTATGTGTTTTTCTCCAAGATTCATTACGTCCCCTTGTTGAGAGCTCCAAATATCCAGCACCAAATAACGAATATGTTATATATAGGTGTGTATATATCTAAAGATTTGTTATATCGCGGTTTATGTAACTTGTTTATATATGTTATAGCGATAAAAAAGGGGGAATAACTCTAAATAAAGAAAGGAAAAGTTATCGCCTCTTTATAGCTCTTTGAAAAGACTAGAGAGTTCTAGCGAGAAGATAATGTAGCGGCTTCGCTTGACGCTGATATATCGTTCTGTAAATAATTTAAATTTTCTGCCACAAATAAATTGTGTTTAAAATACAATGAGTTTATCTAAAACTTGTTCTATATTGTCCAATAATCCTGACACTACAATTTCTCCGAACACAACAATATACGAGACGTCACTTGTCTATTTAAATGTATAGGTGTCATGTCTGTGTGTTACGCCTAATAAGTATACAGTGTTCAATACGTACAATGCGTGTGCGTGTGTGCGCTAATTGCACATTAGATATATTCTTGTACAGAAAGTACAAATATCTTCTCTAATCGTTTCCTTCTCTCCTCGTGGGTGAAAGGCTGTGAACGAAAATACTTTCTTCCAAGGGAAACACCATCGTTTTGCAGGCTATATTTTATATTACTTCAAGTCTTGGTTTCTACATTTTTCTAAAATTCGTCCATTAGAGTTCCCTGGACATAACATTGAGGCTCGATTCCGAGTCTGATCCCGCGTACACTGACTGTTTAACTAAATTACCCGACTGTTTACGTGAATATATCATAGCCGTTTCTTTATCAGTTAAGCACTTTACGTAAACAGATCATTCTTATTGTTTAATTTTGATTGTAAATATTTACTGTAACATTATATTGCTAAACTATATATATAAAAAAGTCCTTTGTTATTGTAAGCTCTGTAAATATTTTATGACGACTTTAAAATATTTGACTCATCGGTAAATACCTAATCTGTTATTGTTGTAAATATTTATCTTCTAACATTCTCTCTGCTATTGAAATATTTTATATTTTAATAACATTGTACATGAATTTGATCGTCCATCGATACCTGTAGTTTCATGGCAACATGAGACATCTAGACTGTAGGCCTATACATCTAGACCAGTCATTCCCAACGTGGGGCATGGCAATATTTTGGTGGGGCATATGCAGGACATGCACCCTTGGGCTTACTATATCAAAGATTTTTCATTAAAAAAATTTGATATTTTCGCATCTCAATTCTCTATTATATGTTTTAAATTTAAAACTTTATTTATTTAAATGACCTTTCGTTTTAAAATGATTCTCTTTCGTTGATGCCATGTTCTTTGGAACCTTGTTTAGTTACAAGTTAATGGCCTTTTAAGCTTACTTCACTGAATAACAGAGGGATTTTTAATAACAAAAATTAAATATCACAAAGGGGAGGCATCAGGATTTTAGAAATACCTAGGTGGGGCATGGCCCAAAATAGGTTGGGAACCACCGATCTAGACTGTAGGCCTATCTTGCGGGGAACTAATATATAACAAAAGCACTGTTGTAACATCTGAAGATGTGCCTCTCAGTGCACGTAGTCTTGCCTGATCAGTCTAGTATATATTTTTTTTCACAGGAATCACCACTCATCAAGGTCCGGAGGCCACTCGAGGATAAGGGTTAATGGGTATACATTAGTCAATGTAATTATAGCGTAGTAAACATAAGTAGTAGGAATTTTGTAAATTGGATTACTTAGGGGGACGGTTCATCAAGAACTTGTTTACGTTGGACTTGAAGAAAATCAGATTGTAGTCAGCTGGAAAGCAGGCAGACGGAAGAGAATCCTACAGGCGTGTAGTTCTAAGAAAGAAGCTTTGTTCATGGAATCTGAATTTAGATAAAGAGTGTGGGAAATTATTGATAGTGGTTTTGGCTAGACGAGTGTTTTTCGTGAAAGTTTGGCGAGGAGGGGCCATAGATTAAAGCTCAGACGAGCACTTGTCATGAAAATAACGATAAAACAGAGACAGGCTCGCAACTTCTCTTCTGTGGGAAAAAGGTTGCAGATAAGAGAAAGGGGCATCCCCCACTAAGCCACGAAGTCTATTTTGAACTCTGTCAAGACAGGGTAAGCTACTTCTAGCAGCTCCTACTCAGATGTGTCAACAGTATTCCATCGTTTGTTGTACCTGTCTTTTATATAAGTAGAGAATTGCATAAGGAGTGAAATATCTACTGGAGCGGTAGAATAATCCCACCATTTTTCCAGCGACCTTTGCAATGGATTTAATATACGCGTTCCATTTCAGATTGTGATTAAAGGTCAAGGCCATAAGCTTGTCAAAACATGTTTACGTTCCCTTTCTCTGCTTTATCATTATCACCATTCTGTAGATGCCCTAAAAAGAGTGAAAATATCGACAATACAATAATATATACTGGTTCATATAGATTTATTCTTCAATTCAGTAAGAAAAATGTATCAAAAGAAGTAGGGGTTATAAAAGCTCATCAAATGTGTTAAAAACCAATTCTGACTTAATTACAATCCCACCATTATCTTAACATTTCTCGGACTATCCCTCCCAACGCATCTAATTTATACTCTCTATGCAAGATATCCGAATATTTCTCCTCTAATGGGCCTATCTCTTGACGTTGCATCCGCAATTTGTCGCTTAGTATTCTCTCTCCTCTTCTGATAAGAAGCATTAGGCTTCGAAATGCTTTGGCATAAAGTGCTTTTATAACCCTTAATCCTTTTGATAAATCTATATGCACCAATATATACTCTTGTCGAGATTTTTCCTTTTGTATCTAAGCCCCACCTCGAATGTTGAGCTTTTAATTATCTCGATAAGTCTTCATTTTAAGCATTTTCAGTACTTCTTTCATCCACTCATATATATATATATATATATATATATATATATATATATATATATATATATATATATATATAAAGTATTTACTAAAATAATTATTAAATACCTACAGACATGTGTTTGATAAATATTCCTGCCCTACCTCATAAAACATTAAAACATTACAGACACCATCTAGTACTGCAGAGAAAAATGGTCGCGGAACGTCTGAATCAGATCTTCACGGGAAAAACATAGACACTACTAGGAGCCTGATAAGGTTTATTGCATATCAGATTCTATGGAAACCATCGGCTCTAAATTGCATGAAGTCCTCCCCGTTAATTGCATTTATCTGTTAAGCTGCAAAATGGCAGGTGTTTTACCCCTCCTCCCACACCGAGAACAGTCTGGCTCAACGATTGCATGCGAAGTCGAGGGATGGTTTGGCTTAGAATACACAAAAGAATCGTGCAGAAATAACGTTGCCAATTTCACAGCATTGATTTGCGGTTCCTATTCTTACATATCTTTTCTTGCCACATTCAGAGGCACAGACGACAACAAGATAACGGATCCTGGTGTTGACTCTTTCTGGAATGTAACAAAAGCCACTAGCTCTGATATTATCACGTGTCCATCACCTCTTGGGTTGGAGTTTAGAGATGCTGCTGCTGCTGCTGATAATGATGATTCTGTGAGAGTGTTAATGGTAGTAGCGCTGATGATGGTGATGCTGATAGTGATGATACGTAATTTTCATAATTGTAGCGATGATGTAAATTATACTAATGATAATAATAGGGAGTGAAAATCCTAATGCTGATGTAAGAATTATGATGATGGCGTGAGGCTGAAATGCTTGTGAATGTGCCTCTCAACGATCAGAGAATTACACTCTTAAATTTGGGCCTAAATCGTTGCTTTTAGAAGGAGGGTCCTTCTGAATTCTCTTCAGTCATCGTACGATTCTTCCCTTATATACTCCCCATGCGAAACTCTCAACCCATTGTTCTGTCAAGGCAGCGCATTTGTCTCGCTGGACATGGTGGTGTGGTGATGGTGGTGGTAGTGGTGGTGGTGGTCAGTTTCGATTTGAAATGATTTCCCTGTTGGTCAGCGTTCTGGACGACGCGTAGGGGCAGATGTCGAGGTTGTTATTTGCTCTTGCTCTCGCTAGCCGCAGAGAAGAACGGCGATAAAATGAAGAAATACATACATACATACATACATACATACATACATACATACATACATACATACATACATACATACACACACATATATATATTAAGAGAGAGAGAGAGGAAGAGAGGGAGAGAGAGAGAGAGAGGGGGGAAGGAAAGGGTGATGGGGGTCTGTATTTAATCATGGCATTTTTCACTAGCAACACCCCTTCTCTCTAAAAAGAAAAAGAAAAAAAGGAAAAAAAAAATACATGAAAATAAAAAAATGGAAATAAGCACCTCTATAGAAATATGAGGCAGGTTTATCTGTAAGGCCCATACTTACCCTCCTCCCCACGAGTACACATTTATACACTAGATCCGACTTTAGTACGATAGTCATCTCCCGCAAAATGGGCACTTTGCGGTCAGAAACCTGAGTAGCCCGTCGGTATTTTCTTACAAATCGAAGCACCCTAGACAACTATTTTCAGCTTATCCGAAAAGACAAAGTAATTGCTGGGAATCTATCCTCCCAACCTCTAGCAGATAATACACGTCGTAATTCTCGCTGCCCTCTATTTTCCGTTAAGTCTTCACATTCCATGAAAGCGGTTTCTGACAAAGGATGACGAATTGCTGTTTTCTTGGTCGGCGATTTATCGGGTGGTAAGTGAATGCCTCCAATCGCCTCCTAGTATTAAGCATCATTCAACTGTCAATTCTACTACCCGATAAACACTTATCAATGATAAAAATATTTTGATGATATGTAGTGACTAGTTCGACAAAGGCGATCTTTGTGAAATCAGTTGATGCGGTGCCCAGGTGGCTTAAAAAGCTGTTGGCGAATAATGGCAACCGTATTATATTGTAAAATAAGACTCTATGTTATAGACGTTCTTACCGTATTTGTTTCTTGTCGGAATAATATTTTAATAAATTAATAAGACTTACGTAGAGTTAGGAACTTGGTTAGAAACTCTTTCTGTGGGCAATCTTAGGATATGTCTGAACCAACCTAGTCGTCGTTTGTAGATTATTGACGATACCACCTGTTGGTTAGTGTGGTTCCTGACTTCTTGGTTACTAATTTGATCGTTCCATTTGGACCCTAGAATCTTTCTAAAGCGCTTGGCATCAAATGTGTCTAATTTCCTCTCCTGGCTGATTTCACTTTCAAATGGGGCATGTAAACAAGACGTTGCTGTTTCAAATTCTTAGTTTAGATCTGAATGAATAAGTATTAAAACTTAATAGTATAGCGTTACTATCTAATTATATTATATATTGTCTTCGTTTTTGGATAAATATGAAATTTTATACGCTAATATATATGAAATTTCACAATTAAACTAACTAAATAAAACAAACCATTTTAATTAGTGTACAAAATCAAATAGATAATATCTCAAATGTTCATAATGAAAAAAGAATGTTCGCAATGAAACAAAATACAAAGTACAAAATCAACTATGCAATCTAGTGGGTGATGATCTTTTTGCATCAATGCATTCACTTTCACACAGAAGAGATGTCTCTCTCTACTCTACATATCGTTATAATCATGGAGCCCTCATTAAAACATTCACAACATTTGGATCGCGAACGTATTCACGTGCGTCGAGAAAGAAAGCCGTGTGTTTGGGTTTATTTGAGAAACGAATATTTTTGCATCTGTGATCAACTAAAATAAACTGTTTTTCGAAGTATTGTCCAATCGAGAGTGGATATTTTAAACAGCATTCACTGATTCTGTTGCGACAGATAAATCGACAGATAAATGCTCATATAATAGAAAGTCCACATCGTGCTAGTAACCTTCTGCTGTATCGTTATTTTGGGTATAGTTGTTTGGTTGAGCTCCCCTATAAAAATAATCACAGTAGCAGCACATTTAGCAACAGTCATGTCCTTTTCTCTTTTTCTGCACCGAAAACAACACGGAACTTCCATGAGCAAGCTTTATTTCCCAAAACCTTTAATCTGTGAAACAAATGTTCTCAGTCGATTACAACATGGACGTTTTCAAGTCTAATGTAAACAAATACTTGTTGAGCCTTGTATTGAATAATCAATTCTTCTTAAGTAATCTTCCATCCATTCAGTCCCTTATTTCCAATTCTTTCATAGTCCAACTGACAATCTCTTTAATCCTTATCCTTAAGTGGCTCCAGTCCATAATAGATAGTGAATCAGAAAAATATATTTCTTTAAACTTAGTTATAATAATTTTACAGAAAATAATAATATATATTTCCTACCTAAATTCAGTTGGCATTGAACTGTAACACAGGTGCTATATAAAATCCCAATACGGTCACATTTTCAGCTATTATCTGATGCATGCTCCTGGAAATAATCAGTCAGCTTTATTCGAGTTCATAAATTCCTACTTTAATTCCGACCTATCTGACACTCACAAACAAATCATATTTAGAGGGAATCGTCGCTTTAAAAAATGTACTACTGCTCTCCCATAAACACCAGGAATGTTCTTTCATTGTATGCATTTTAACCCCAGACAGTTAGCTTTTAATTGTATTAATATTTGACTACAATTACCTATTAAAATGTAATAAACGATAGTGGCATAATGATTTTTTAAATCAGACGATATCATAGTAATGAAATATAACTTTCAAAACTCTGTTTAACAAGTATTATTGTAAAAAAAAAACGTAGTTAAAAATTGAAGTAAAAACGCCAAGATAACGCTGGGTAGGGTCGAGTAGCTTTTAATAAAAAAAAGCCCACCCGGGCTTCTCTCGCCCTCGCTCTTGTCTTCACTTTTCTTTATCTTTTTAATCTCTCTCGCTCTCTCTCTCTCTCTCTCTCTCTCATATATATATATATATATATATATATATATATATATATATATATATATATATATATATATAATTATTTCAGGTTAATGTTTTCCAGAGGTGAAGCCACCTATGACTTTAAACGCCTGAAGGGGTCTCTAATTACTTGTAACTGACTGACCGAAACATGCTTATGAATGTGTAGCGACAAATAAATGCTCATATAATACAAATAAAAAGTAAATATATATATGCACATACACCCCCATATATATTCATACACACACACACACACACACACACACACACACACACACACACACACACACACACACACACACACACACACACACACACATACACACTGTTTTGAGAGCGATATAAGCAAGGTTAACTAATCTACAGGAAACATTCACCTGAATATTAAGAGTGAGTTGAATTATCTAACTTGCACTACTATATTCTATCTACACACACGCACGCACACACACACACACACACACACACACACACACACACACACACACACACACACACACACACACACACACACACGCGCGCACACACACACGCACGCGCACACACACATACACACACACACATATATGTGTGTGTGCATTATTTTACTACGATTTTATTCTTTTTATCATATATATATATACATATATATCAATATATATTAAGAAAAAATTATGATTGAGATAAAAATTGAATAAATTACAATATTTTTTCAAAAAAATTCAAAGACAATAATAATAATGGAAAATCTTTAAGGCATGGATTTTTAAGGACCGTGTTTTATCATCGGAAGATAAACGTTTGTAAAACATATATATCGCTTATTAGCATAAATTTGAGAATATATAAAAATATAGGTACTCTTGCATAATTTGACCCTAATTCTCGTAAATTCCCGTCAAGCATGGATCGGGCGAGACCGATCCATGCTTGACGCGAGAATTGATGCGAGAATTCGGGTCAAATTATGCAAGAGTACCAAAATATATTTCATAATTCTTATGTAGGGTACAAAATTTATATATTGCAATTATGAATGGAAGGTATGTTATGATATTCATGATTAAAAGTATTGGGGGGGCAGCTGGCCGGTTTCGCCTTCATTCTTCTAGAGCTGGACGGAAGGATTTTTTTATTCATATAAAACGAGCCGAACCCACTAGGAAAAAATATACGTTTATAATAAAGTATACTAACGGGGGAGGGGGACATGGGAAACTATGTATCTAAAATAAACTTATATGTGATATTTGTATAATGACCGAATCTACTAGAAGCTAATCACGTTCATACCAAATGTACATTCCTTCTGTTTGCAAAGGGAAAGTTTTTTCATATGAACGTGAATGGCCTCCAAGACTTTCGGATTAAAGTCCGAACGAGCACGACTCAAAATGGTAAATGAATCGAAACTGAAGTTTGTTGCACATGACAGGTTTTTAAGTAAATGGTCAGCTATTACAGTGTGTGACTTTTAATAGGTATGTTTTGTTAGACTCTACTATTCAATCTTAACGTCATACCATCCACGTGGTCGGCACTGCAACTACACTTAAATTGATGCATTACATCACTGTTATAGTGGGGAGTAGAAGATCTCTTCGAGAGGATGACATTAACAGTTTCGCAGAGAACCCAACTCGTACACTGTAAACAAAATAGCATTTTTCTACTGTTGAACTGAGTTCCTTGAAAAATTTCTCACTTACTGACTCTAACCACGGTAGGCGAATATAAATTGGACATTTAGTCATTGTATTTACTTTTATTTGGAAGCATTCATTTAATTTTTTCTTAAGTGATAAATCCAAGCAAATAATTAAACATTCATTTAATTTTTTCTTAAGTAATTAATCCAATCAAATAACTAAACATTTAATTTTCTTTAAGTGATTAACCCAATCAAATAATTAAACATTCATTTAATTTTCCTTAAGTGATTAATCCAATCAAATAATTAAACATTAATTTAATTTCCTTTAAGTGATTAATCCAATCAAATAATTAAACACTCATTTAATTTTCCTTAAGTGATTAACACAATCAAATAATTAAACATTCATTTAATTTTCCTTAAGTAATTAATCCAATCAAATAATTAAACATTAATTTAATTTCTTTCAAGTGATTAACACAATCAAATAATTAAACATTCATTTAATTTTCTTTAAGTGACCAACACAATCAAATAATTAAACATTCATTTAATTTTCCTTAAGTGATTAATCCAATCAAATAATTAAACATTAATTTAATTTCCTTTAAGTGATTAATCCAATCAAATAATTAAACATTCATTTAAGAAGTCTCTTTGACTGAAACAGATGGCTATTTGTAGCGACCATATGTAACTGTTTACCCCAAATAATAAAAATATTTTGCTCTTTTTATTGAGCACTTTTAACAACCTCCTTGTCTTCATTAGTTCCAACTTTTGAACACCTCAAACCTGAATATATATATATATATATATATATATATATATATATATATATATATATATATATATATATATATATGTAGTCATACTCCAGACAAAGGATTCGTATGTATAGTGTCGTGGGTTTATTACTGCAATATTGATGGTCTAATATTTAAAATCATAATACTTACGTCCACCTGACGGTACCATGGAGGTGAATACAGTTTCTTTTTTGGTTTGTTTAGTATATGTCATTAGAATAGTTGCAAAAATAAATAAATAAAATAAAATAAATGCTGTTGTAAATCTCCGGCTTCTTTTGAAAATTGATTCTCGGTAATCTCAAATTCTCTCTTAAGCAGCAGCCGTTTAAAGGGCGTTTAATAATGTAGAACGAAGAGAGTATTCGTACCGGAAACGGAATAAGTAAGTAAGGAAACCGGTCCAATAAACTTTCAAACGTACGGCAGCAATCAGACACATTTTATTTAGGTCTCGATAAAGTTGATATAATGTTTTATGAAGACACCAGCTATACGAAACGTGAACGTTAAAGTATTAATATTTCAGTAGAACGGCCAGATAATTAACTGAAACCAATGGAGGCGCTTCAGTGCTTCAGATTTTGCAAACGAGTACATTTTAACGATTCTGAAAGTGTGCAAGTTTAGCACACACACACGCACGCACATAGTCATGTTCACGGAGAGAAGTTGAATGCCTACTGGAGAGAACTTGAATGCCTACAAGACACTATCAGCGAGTGTCTATGGTCTCTCTGTACAGGGGTTTGCCAGATAAAACTGGCATGAGGATACTTTTCCTTACTAAATATTCTGACTAAATATTCAAAATCACATAGTATTCGCCGCCTAAAGAATATCTCCTCACCATGGCTAACTCATATCAGCTTTTACCTTCTCCAAGTGATGTTACCTCAAGTAATAGCACGAAGCTGGATACTCCACAAGACTAGATAAATTCTAGTCCTGGAATCCAGTAAGACGTAGAGACCAAAACAGAAGATATACTGCAACGTATGAAAATGGTTAATTAGGGAGAGGACAATTATGTTCTCAATTTCTTTACTAAATGTTTGAAATAAAGAAGTTTAATGAACCATTCGAATATCTATGTATCTCATTGAGTTCAAGTGTAAGCCTCAGTTAGTGGGCCCCTTGATTTCTGAGAACTTCAACTGAAGTAAAATAAAACAATATATATATATATATATATATATATATATATATACAAACACATATATATATATATACACATAAATATATATATATATACACACATATATACACACACATATATGTATACACACATATATACATACATATACACACATATATATACACACATATATACACATATATATACACATATATACACACATATATATATATATATATATATATATATATATATATATATATATATATATATATATATATGTATATATATATATATATATATATATATACTAGCAGGCCGCCTAGCGTTGCCTGGTCATAAGATACGATTAATTAGATATTTTAATCTTGCAGATTCCGCATTTTTTCTATTATAGAAACTGTTCTCTATCGATTATTATATTGAACGTAGTATATAATAGTAAGATCAAAACAAAATACACAAAAATATATATATACATGACTTGGGTGCCATCAGCTAGAACCGAAACCAAAACAACAAAATAAAAAAAAAACAAAAACAAAAAAGAAAAAAGAAAAAGAAAACTCTCCACCCCCATTGGTTACTTTAAAAATAAGTGTCTTCAAAAAGTGTGTGACCATTTTTTACTTTAAATCCCGCTCGAAACTGGAGCATTATACACTTGAAATCACCGGAACAGCACGTAAATTCTCTTCTCTTCGTCATAACACCAAAATGAAGAAAAAGAAAAAAAAATTCACGAACCGGACATTCGACCCTGATGAGGCTATGTATTAGTGAAATATCGTACTTACAAAAAAAAAAAAAAAATCAGTAAATAAAAATAATTTTATCATTATATTCGACACTTCAAAAATTTTCAAATTCCCATTTAAATATATATATATATATATATATATATATATATATATATGAATTCACTTGTCATCTCTTTTTTAAAGATTGAATCGCTCGATCGTCGAAGATAAGATTCAAGCAAGTAAGCAAGCCCGGGCGGTCATTTAACATAAGGGGGAAAACTTCTTACAAATTCACAATTGTCTGCAGCATACAATTGTTTCGACTAACCATCAAGATATCTTAACGTTCAAAATGTATGAAGCAGTCTATTTCTCAACGAGGCCATCTTCACTGCTCCTTAATATGAAGATACCCTCCTTTCAGACTCGAAAAAAACCGTGTTATCGCCATCATTTATTTTCCCTGTCTGGTGCACTACCTTCTTTTTTTCAGAAGCACAAAAGATGTTTTCATCGCGGAACGAAATTCTTCACACATCCAAAAAAGCTACTGTGAAATTAAATAAATACGTATTTATTTATAAAAATCCTTAGTAATTGATAGGTGTCATCCCTCATAAAGGATCATCCTATCGCTACCATAGTACGTTTGTGTGACAATTATTCTAAATATATTTTTGCATATAAAAATAATATTTGAAGAACATTTTCATCGCTAAGCGCCCTCATTCGATGGAGTCATTATAAGAATGTTCATAATCGTTAATTCAGTATTTGCACAGTTTTTGTACTTGTTATTTATAGTTTTAAACAATGGCGTCGATTTGTACGTAGATTGCGAAAAAAGAGTTCATAGTTGATATTGTTTTAGATGATGATCCATGATTCAAATTATTAAGACTATTATTCTCATATTTCATGTTATTCTCACAAGTTTTTGGCCGATATTACCCCCGACTTTTTTACGGTACCTTTTGTCTAGTTCGCATAAATCTTTATGCTGAACTTGAGAATCTGTACTGAATTTAATCCACAGAGATATATTGTTTGGGTTCCGGTTGCCCAGTAGAAGTAAATGCTTTTAATTTTAGTTTTTATTAGCAATTCAGCCTGGCTTTGTTCGGGCCCTATGTACTGTTCTTGCCCTATATGTGAATACCCTTTATGTAAAATTTCAAATGTTTAGACCAAAAATTGTCTGAGTAATTTGGCAGAGACCGCAGAGGTAATTTTTTGACCCCAATTTTGACCCCTTAACATTTATTGTTTTGAGCTCAAATCAATTTAAAAAGTTTGTTTAATGTCCAAGTAACCTACATTAAAAATTTCAAGTGTTTGGACCCAAAATTGGCAGAGGAGTTTGAACATTTTTCAAAGGTCAAATCATTGAACAGACAAATTTCTGTCCGAAAACCGATTAAAAAGATTTTCCCAAATCTCAATACCCCTTATGTCAAATCTCGAGTCTGTAGACTGAAAATTGACAGAGTTGTTTGGTAGTGAAATGTACGTACACACACACACACACACACACACACACACACATACAATTTCACTTTTATAGATACATAGATTATCGCTTGTAATGAGAATTGAACTTTCAACCTCTAATTCTAAACTGATTTACTTAACCGCTTATCCGTTGCGCCATGTGTCCATCTATCGCCGTGGATTAAATAAAAGGTTCAGTTTGAAATTCCGTATAGAATTGCAAGTTTGACATAACGATTTCTGGTATTATGTTTCTGAATTTTTGAGATGGGGTTTGAAAATTTGTATTGGATGGATTATTCAGACAACTGTTATCATCTACAATTTTATTCTCACATTTTCAGCCTTCTTTATGTGTATCTTGTCTTAGTGATAAATAGTAAGATTTTACATCTAAAAACAAGAATAGTTTTAAGGTTCACAAAGACGAGTGGTATAATGGATAAAGTACTAACCAAAATTCAATTGAAGGTTCAATCATCAGTGCGGAGGATAGGAAGAATATAATTGCGAATTACTTAAAATTTTTACTGGTCATTGCTAACAGAAAGAGAGTATACTACGTCCGTGCATTAACTAAAGGCCTCCGTTCAAAATTCAATGTGGATTCCTGAGTACGACAGAAAACTTCCCGAGTTCAATATGATACACATGAAGAAGGTTGAAGGTTACATCGGCAGTAACCTTGTGCGAATAACTCAAGATAGGCACAATACAAAGATTCCCGAATGCTAAAACACATACGTAAACATGGTTGGATATTACATCGGAGGAAACCAATACCAAGATAAGAATAATCCGAACAATTCAAACGGTATTAATGTTTTCAGTGTGAAAATA
Source organism: Euprymna scolopes (assembly GCF_053919585.1). Lineage (NCBI taxonomy): Eukaryota > Metazoa > Mollusca > Cephalopoda > Sepiida > Sepiolidae > Euprymna > Euprymna scolopes. The sequence continues at coordinate 60,112,370 of NC_136499.1, forward strand.
AACTAAAAAAGTTCCAGAATGAAAATTGGATTTTTATCGTGATCCCAATTTAGGAATTCTCAAAGATCAAAACCCTCTCCCTTTTTTATCGATAACAATAATTACGGAAACCTAATTTATAGCTACTTCTTAAATGTCGGCCATTTTTGTGTTCTTCCGCGACCCACAAATCAATCATGTCTTTTGCTATTTTCAGATGAAGTCAGTTCACGGATAGTTTTTTTTAATTTTTTTATTTCATCAATTCACCGCTCTTCTTAATAGTAATGACTTTGTTTAATCATATGGGGTCATTTTACAAGACCACATGACGGTCGGTTTTCTTTTATCTCTTTTGTAACCCCGTTTTTTTTTTGTTTTTTTTTTTAAAAAAGATTTTTACAATTTTCTCTCTTTTATTCATCTCTTTTGTTTGCCAACCATTTATTTGAAGGAAAAGAAAGACAATGACATTTTTACGATGATAGATATATTTAGATCTTAGGAACTGTGTCTAAATAATTTTATCATGTAGAAAAATAGGAGGCGGTCTAAGATTAAAAGCTCTGGTGAGTTGAATATGATTCCGGCTTAAGTGAGAAGAGCAGTTTATACATTGTTAGTCAGTACAGTTGGTGTTTACTAGTAATAAAAATACAGACACCCCCTATGATATTGTAACTATAGTTAATGTAAGATAAGTAGGTTACAAACGTATAGGTTAGAGAAAATAAGGAACGTAGTGAACAGGAAGTCGCCCCCCGGAAGAGACGTAGTATAGTGAGATGTTGTAAAAAGTGATTGATTCTCTATTCGGTGCTGTTTTTTTTTTAGATGAACAGACGTGTTTCGAAGGACTTTTTCGCGCCCAGATTGATGATGTGTAGCTTTCTAAGAAAAATGAGACTAAGAAAAATATTAAAAGACTAATGGATTTTACTATTACACATTACTGACTAATACAGAGAGAGAGAGAGAGAGAGAGAGAGAGAGAGAGAGAGAGAGAGAGAGAGAGAGAGAGAGAGAGAGTGTGTGTGTGTGTGTGTATTTCTAAGCGATCTACTAAATTAGTTGTACTGTTTTAGTTTTCATTTGTAACTTAATATTTTCATTGTTTTTTAATATTAATTTAAAGATTTTTCTTTGCATGCCTTTCAATTGAAATAGTATCTATGAATTTTAATCTACTACTACTGTAACAGAGCGCAGGCGCACGTATGGCAGTAGTAGCAACATCCAACGTATGCAAATGACAGAGCCGTTTGCTAGGTAACGTCATAGCGAGGAAGAAGGAAAGAAAAACGATCATGAAAAAAAAATGTAACCGAGAAGGTGATTGTAATTGTCTGTATTTTTGAGATGAGGTGTTTTCATTGATTGAGATTGTCGGACTGACTTCCTCATCTTGGTTGTTATTGCCACAACGTTTTCGGCCGTTTGCCCTCCGGCCTTCGTCAGGTGTTTTGTATCGGTTCCCCAGTTCGATACAAAACACCTGACGAAGGCCGGAGGGCAAAACGGCCGAAAACGTTGTGACAATAACAACCAAGATGAGGAAGTCAGTCCGACAATCTCAATCGAGAAGGTGATAGATAGATAGATATATGGCGCGAAAACGACCAGTAAAGACGTGTTCTCAACATGGACGGACAAGGACAGAGTACCACGTATCCGACACAACAAAGTCTTGTTCAGCACATAGGATTATGAGAAGACTTTTGACCAAAAGCCAAGGCGTTATTCTGGAAGTACCTGTAAATAAATATCTGTTGTTTCAACCGAAAAACTTAGTCGAATCCTTTCCTGTTTTTTTCCTTACGATTGTCTGCATACAACCTGTGGGTCCTGAGTTTTTACACGGCGGTGTTGTTTTTGCTGAGCTTCATTCATGAGCATGGTTTTTTGGTGTTTATTTTTTCGAGGGACTCCGTGAAAGATTTCGTTCTTAAATGAAAGCGTTTCTGTGGTTCGAACTTGGTACACCGAGATTGTAAGCCTGTATCGTTAACCACTGAGCCACGATTACTTCCCTGCTACTGGTACTCAGGTTTGATCACACTATAATATAATCACTGTACCTACCCAGCGTTTCCTGAAAGTAATTTTAATTTTACTTTGTTTTAAAATATGCAGTGATTTTTTTTATCAGTTTTTAAGCGCGAATTTCAAAGTTAAATTTAATTATCAGGCCATCATTTGATTATTAAAGTTGAACCCAATTGTTATAAAACTAGACGTGATTTTGTTAAGGTAATACTGTTTTAATCATAATAAAATTGTTGACGTAAATAATTTACAAATTTTTAAATCTTTTAATGCCTGATGAGTGACTAATATTTTTTCTAAGAAATTACATTTTATTCGAAAGATTAAATTCTCCCCAAATCAATAAGTAATCCTTTTTTTTTCAACTATTAGCAAACGATTAAAAAGATGACTTTTGCACGACGAAACCGAAATGCAATCTGGTGAATTTAATTTTTTAATTAAAATCTGAAAAAAAAAGCTGATTAATATACGTATTATATATATATATATATATATATATATATATATATATATATATATATATATATATATATATATATACTAGCAGGGGTGCCTGGCGTTGCTCGGGTGTTTGGAGGTGTATGCTGTGCAAAAAAAGCAAAAAAAAAACAAAAAAAAATGGTTAATTTTTTAAAACTTTGACCCCTATTATGACCCCTTAAAATTTATTGTTTCGGGCTCAAATCACTTTATTAAGTTAGATCCATGTTCAAGGAACCTATATCTAAAATTTCAAGTGTCTAGACCCAAAATTGTCGGAGGAGTTTGGTAGAGTTCTTAAAGGTCAAATCGTTGAAATTTGACCCCTTAACAGCCAAATTTCTGGCTGACACCCATCACATCGATTTTCCCAAATCTCAGTACCCGGTATTTCAAATTTCGAGTCTATAGACTAAAAATTGACAGAGTTATTGCGTAGGGAAATGTACACAGACAGACAGACACATAGACACACAGACACACAGACAGACAGACAGACACGTTCACTTTTATATATATATATATATATATATATCTGTGGAAATAGAATTTATTTCCTTATAATGTATACCAATCTTTAATTAAGAAGCTGTAATTACAGTGCAATATAATGAATGAATGACAAAAGTCTATATTCCAAAGTTCATGATGTTAACTATCTTACAATTTATTCCTTTAATTCAGTTGATATTTACAATTCTTGGCGATATCTGTTTTGTAGCACAAAATTCAATCACTTAATTATTATATCAATCGGTGAATCTATTTTGCCCTTAACTCATCAGAAGAAATAGCAACAATTAATTTATCAGAAGGAGATAAAGTGCGTTTTGACATGATTAAAAATCCGAAAATTGGAAGAGAAGCCGTAAATACCTTATAATATGTTTACATTACGCCATTTTGAATTTATATCGATCTATCTATCTATCTATCTATCTATCTATCTATCTATATCTCTCTCTCTCTCTCTCTCTCTCTCTCTCTCTCTATATATATATATATATATATATGTGTGTGTGTGAGTACTTCATTTAATCATATAATTTAATATTCGAAGGTATAATTTTATGCGTAAATTTTCAGTATTTACTTCAACAGTGCTCAATAGATAGATAGAGCTAGGTAGTAATTTATGAAAATATATATGGCAATTAAACTACCCAGAATATTCCATGTTTCATTCCCGTGAGAATTCGTCACATATTTATTATAACTCAGTAGAATGCAAAATATATGAAATAATTCATATTTTATAATACTATATGAGTTATAATGATTGACGTAAATATGTATTTTTTTACATTTATATCATAAAGTCGGTGTCGGAACTCTTTGTTATATATCTAATATTGTAATCTTTGAACTCAACTTTTCTTCTAACACAGATATGTATATAGTTACTCACAAGCAGACTGTTTTGCTGTATCACAGCTCTTCAGCACAGCTAGTTAGTATCGAACCTTCAATCATCGTTGATAATCGTTAGCTCTATCCATTAGTCCAACAGAAAGAAACGCTCGTAAATCATATCTCCAATGTATTAATATAAACACTTGACCGCTACTCTACCATGCTCAATTTGTTTATTTGCAAAGAGATTTGCATTACGCTAAAATACAATAGCAGACAACAATGCTCAACCTGGAAAAAGGGGCTTATACAGTCATCCACAGACATGCTATTTCGATGTATCACAGCTTTTCCGTGCGGCTAAACAAGAATCTCTCCCTAGCCAAGGATCGAACCTTCATATAAAGTCGAGTTCACTAATGTTTATTTCCATAATGCATTACATATTTTTATCACACATAATAAATGCTAAAATTATTCGCTAATTAGGGATTCAGTTATGTTAGAAAACACTTCCATTTTAATTGTTTGATAATCGTAGTTTGCAGATCATTTATAGAATAAGCTGTTTCTTACTTTCTATCTGCCACTGTCTCCTCTTTATCTCCATGTTGTTTGTCTAATCTTTTATTCTATACGAATCTCTCTTTCTCTTTCTCTCTTTCTCCCTCTCTCTCTCTCTCTCTCTCTCTCTCTCTCTCTCTCTCTCTCTCTCTATATATATATATATATATATATATATATATATATATATCTTTCTATTTTTTATCGCTCATTTTCTCTCTCTATCCCTCCCTCTCTATTTCTCCTTTTCTATCCGTCATTTTTACTCCTTTCTTTTTGTCTTTCTCTCTCTCTTTTTTCTATCTTTCGCGCCTTCTCTCTCTTTATCTCTGTCTATCGCTCTATTTATCTTTTTTTCTCTTTCTTGCTCTCTTTCTCTCTCTGTCCCTCTCGCTTTCTCTCTCTCTTTCTTTCTCTCTCTCTCTTTCTATCTTTTTCTTTCTTTTCTATCTTTCCCTCTCTGTCTGTCTCTTTCTCCCTCTATTTTCCTCTCTCTCTCTCTTTTAGCTGTTATTAACAATCGTATTTAATAAACCAAGAAAAGAATAACAAAATTTGATTAAAAAACATAAATTTATTTCTTGTTGCTTTGTTTCAGCCTTCTCTTCCTTTTTATTCTTCTGGCGCTACATGATAAAGCTGCCTGAAGATTCCAATTTCGTGACCTAAACTGCACCGAACATTGAGGGTATTGGTTTTTCCTTTCCCCTTTCAAAACTCAATCATGTTCTGTATGGTAAAAAAAACCAACAATTTTCCTCTGCAAACCCATAAAGACACACAAGCAAGATAAATAAGCGAGATATGCTCCGATGCGGACTCTAGGGCACTATCCGACGATGGACTACGAGATGGAGTGAAATGCTATGATGATGATGACCATGAATAAATGTTTGAAGATTAAAAATTTATTTTTGTTTTTATAATTTTTTTTTTACCAAAATTACTGAATTCAGCATTCCATCTTCTCGTATCATGACATGTTCACGCCGTAAATGCAATTATGGTTAGTGTTTTCCATAGGCTCCGGTCCATTGTTGGTCTGCTTCCTCTGAAGACATCACATGATTTGAACTTATCTGAATACATGGGGTGAGTTGCCATTATCTTCGCCAGCGCAGTAGCATCTGACTCGCTCATTTTCGCCTATCCGTTGTCCTTAGATCATCCGCATAGTTGCAGTCGAATAACGTAACTCTTAATACCAAAGAACCCTTGATCTGCCAGGGATTCATCCTCCTCCATGGTCATCCAACATTTCGACGTCATCAGAGTTACCTTCTCCTAGATGCATGTCTTAACTAAGACTAGGGGCTGCATCCCTCCCGAGGAACTAATGCGCCTCCAGATACCAATCTGCAAATTTCTTATGACTCGGCGCGGTATATACAGCACCTAGCCTTCTCAAATGGTTACCCATCTCGTACTAGCTAGGCTCATCGTTGCTTAACTTCGGTGATCTGGCGGGAACCGGTGTGTCAAATGTGATTATGCCGTATTGTTGTTGTTTCCTGATCAGTTTGTGTTCCCTATTCCCCTTCTTTCCACTTGCCTTTCTTTCTTTTTAATATTTTCCACTTCCGTACTTCGCTTTACATACGTGTCACCAGATCAGGTTTTCTGAAGATACCGGCTTATTGGAATAAAGTGCACTAAACATTTGTTATTTTTTCCTTTCCATTAAAAAACTCAGTCATGTTCTAAAAAGCTAAAGACAAAAATAACAATTTCCTCCACAAAACAACCAAACCAAACACGATTAATAAATATTCGAAGATATACAGAACTTGACGCATAAAAATCACCAAAGTGATCGGATTCGACTTTAAATAACAAAAAAAAAAATGTTGATATGCCGTGAAACAAAATAACCAAATAAAACACCAAAAATACATATTTCAAAATATTTAAAAATGGAAGCATTAAACTTTCACTGAAATCATCGTGTTCGCCATTAATTAACGGCCAATAAGACTCATATACCGTAAAACAAAACAGCCAAACCAAACCAAACCAAACCAAACCAAAACAAAACAAAACAAACCGAACACCGTGATTAAATATTTGAAAATATTAAGAAATTTAAACACAGACAATTTTACCAAAATGACCGGATTTGACATTAAATAACCTGAAAAAGGTTCGTATTATTGGATTCTTCAGACTACTACTCTCATCTTGAGTGTCATTTTCACAACGATTCGGTCCATGTAACCTCCGATCTTCTTCAGGTATAGCTTGTCGAACTTGGAAATGTTTCCATCGGAAGGATTCGTGGCGCAATATTAAGAGAACTTGACCCCCCCAAAGCAAAAACAATTGTAAAAGTGATATTCTCCAGAAGGTTGAACCGAAAACTACAATAGCAAATTACTTAGGACATAACGATGACAGAACGAGAACATGCTACCCCCGGTAAAGTAAATAAAGGGTTCTGTTCAAAATCCTTCCCAGATTCCTGAGTTCGACAAGATACACCCGATGAAGGTCGAAACACTGTGAAAATGACACCAAAGATGAGAACAGTAATCCGAAAGATCCAAAAACCACGTATAACAAATCCTCATTTCAGAAACTGAAAAGGGTTGATATGCCATAAAACAAAATCAACTCAAACGAAACATCATGAATAAATATTTGAAGATATAAAGAACTTGAACCATACTTTTTTTTTACCAAAATGCCTTGATTCAGCATCAAATCACCCGAAAATGTTGATATGCCGTAAAAGAAAACAACAAAACAAACACCACGAATAAATATTTAAATGTTTGAAAGAAATTGAAGCGTAAAATATTTTATCAAAAATGATTGAATTCGGCATTAAATAAGACAAAAAAATAAATTGAAATGTTTATTGAGATGAGTATTATTTATTCATTTATTTATTGCGAACTATTATCCTCATCTGATGAAGGTCAGAGGAATAGTTGGCGAAAACGTCGTGAAACAACTAAAAGATGAGGATAACAGTCCGCAATGAATAAATGAACATTAAAATTGTTGATATGTCGTAAAACAAAACAATCAAGTCGAATCATGCATTTATTTATTTCCTTTTTTTTGTAGTATAGTAAAACCTCAGGATACGGTGATCCTAGGATACGGTTTTTGCAAGTTACGATGTGAAATACAATGTTTGTCCGGCTCCTGGTTAAAGTATTTGCCCGCCGTACGATGTTATTTATAATATTATTTGATTATATACATGCGTATTATATACTTTACTGTATTTTGTTACTAATTTTTAATGCCGCATCCCGGGGTTCTACTGTACACCCCTTCTTTCTTAGCTTTTCTATTTCTCACCCTCTCCATACTTTCGTATTTTTTTCTTTTAATTCTAATAATCCGTCCTTTCATCGTAGAAAATATGACGTCTTTATTCTCTTTAACCATCTGTCAATTATTGATCCCATCTCGACCCCCAAACAGTCCAGCCACTGATGACCGTCTGTGAATTAAAGGGTAATTCAGGGTTATTGAAGGCTCGCCGCCATGACCCCCACCGCGTTGTATCGAATTCAGTCAATTATTTGTCAAGGTTCACGGCTTCGATTAGCGACACTTCAGCCACTACACCGACCCATAACAAACACTTTCCCTCCCATTGGGAATAACATGGTCCGCCTATTTTTACCCTAGACAACATTTCGATCTTCGTCGGTCAATCATCCGCCATTTTTCATAGCCCATATTGTTACTAATTAAACGATGCATTGACTCGAAAATGAGGGTCGCCTCTGTTCATTCGGACATAACGATCGGCCACAAAACTATCTTTCTTTGTTCCCTTTTATATTTTATCTAATTCTTTTATTTTCCTGATAAAGGCAACATTAATATCCGACAATTTGAGATCCTGTTTTTATTTTTATTTTAATTTCACCTTTAATCTTTTGTTATCAACTCGATATGTTGCCCAGCAATTAAGTGCTACATTTTTAAGTCCTCATCATAACCTTTTACTGAGCAAGGTCGCTGAATGTGAATATATTAAATACTCAAGAAACGTTTAAATTTGTAGGTATAAGGTTTTGTCAGAGTAATATAAAATGATTAAGGAATGTGATTTGTAAGTTATAATGCATCACTTGAGTAGACGTAGTAAATAACGAATAGTAAATGCCCTTGTTAATTTATTATTAACAAGAAGGGCCCGTTAACCGGCGTTGCCCGATGGAAACATGACATATCCAGAACAGAATCGTTAAAGGACCCCTCCCTCGAAGACAGATTGCAAAACAATGTAACAACATTGATACATTCTAATATTAATATTAGAACAATGATTATCACCGTGTAGTAAATAAAAAGGGGCCTTCAGGTCACCGTCGATCACCTACTTTTTTTACCAAAGTAAACCGGTCTTGAACTAGTACATAATCTCCATATATAAAAAAAATAACTGCAGAATTCCCCTCTGGATCCACGTATAGTAGGTTTGCAACAACAGACATCACATATAAATTCAATTCATCTAGGCCATTAGTCACGTTTGCTAATGACGTAACTTTCGAACACCCTTGCAGACGCATTCAATCTTGATAAAGATATACTACATTACATCCTAGGAGCAACACCATCACAATCACAATATCTTTAGATTAAATTATGGTTGTTGTTAGTGGCCACTGCAGTCCCTGGAAAATAGCGGAAACTGGCGGCTGTGGCCCAAATGTAATAATCGGGCTTCTACTGTCGGGCCTTTTTTTCAAACCGCCGGATTATACGACATGAGCACAAAAGACGCGAGCGGACAAACGGGCAAAAATTGGAAGAAGAAAAAAAAAGAAGTAAAGAGGGTATTTTGTATCGATCTAACCAAGCGTAATATAAACAACACAACATCCCTATGTTAAAAACGGCTTTTGGAATAAACACTCCCAACCTTGGAAGCCGTTCTTAACATGGGGAGGTTATTGATGTTTATACTACGCTGGTTAATGGCGCATAAAATACTTTTTTAAACGCTGTTTAAACGTATTAGGGCAAAAAAGTAGACTATCATTTGTTGTTAGGAGTTAAACAACGCCGGGTTACGGCGTAAAAAAGAATAGCAAACTAACATTTCATACACAAACAAAACCAAAAATATGTGTCCGCTAAATAAAAGAAACAAAATTAAAAATAATAAAAAACAGAAAAAAGCAGTTGGCAATAAAAAGGAACAAATAAAACCAGTAAAGTTTATGAATTTAATCGACGTCATAATGTAATGTTTTGAAGTGTTCGTTTAGAATGATGTAATTCCGGAATAAGAGAATTAATAATCAGAGGAAGCGGATTTTACCAAGGGAGACTATATTTTCTTTTTATTCTAATACGGGGAAGTTAATGCTATATCTTTGTTTGTATGAGCCAGTTTAGGGCGATGTAAGACTAGAATAAGTGGAAGACTTCCTTCCGGGTGTTGACTAGTGGTGGTGGTAGGACGAAATATTTAGAGGGAAAAATAGGTACTCATTTCTTTCAAGATGTTGCGATTGGGATGGTGTTACTCCTTGGATGTAATCTAGCATATTATTATCACGATTGAATGTGTCTGCAAAGGTGTTCGAAAGTTACATTAGGTAGTGACTGGTAGCTTAGATGAATTCAATTTGTATGTGACATCCGCTTTTGCAAACCTGCGTTACTTTGGTACAGAGGGGTAATTTCTGTAGTCATTTTATTATATATGGAGATTATGTACTGGTTGAAGACCCGGTTTACGTTTGGTAAAAAAGTAAGTGGTCGACGGTGACCCGAAGGCTCCTTTTTATTATCTACTACACAGAGATACATCATTGTTACATCGTCTTGTCAATGGACAACGTGTGAATAATTCCTATTCTGGAAACATTCCTGTAATCGTTCAACTGTTTTCGTAATTTTTCGAAAAATGTTCAAAAATTGCCCCACTTGGTCATGGATAGTTATCTTTATAAATGCTTCGCCTTTTTGTAAATAATTTACGAAGACTACAGTTGAAATAATTTTTTTTTCCAAATACGTAAACTTTTTGCAAAGTTACATAAAGATTATAATAAATGAATCATTTTTAATCTTATCAGGTTGTCCGAAAAATTTTAAAGGATATGAACAGTAAAACAAATAAACTTCATTAAATATTTAATCAGATTTTTAAGCATGATGAATTTTGATATCTTTAGGCTTTCTGCTAGTTCTCGTATTGTGTAATGTGGCCATTTAGTTATCTCCCTTCCACAGAGTGAAGATTAGACGCAAAATTAAAGAAAGTGGGGGTTGAAAAGCCAACGCCCTAGAAAAAGAACACACGGGCTAAAATAAATTGCAAGAACAGCCCCGTTTCCATTTCTCGGTAGAAGCGCCTCAGGCGATTAGCAGTAAACTAGCCTCTTCTCAAAGGGTGAAAATGATCTAAATATTTTGCAAGCGAATTTCGTGTAAGATTTCCATTTCAAGTCAGGAGTGAAGTTAATGCCCGAGAAGCTTATCAAAGCAGGGGCCTCCTTAATCAACATTTTCTTTTTATAAAACTCCAATTTTCCCATGCGAATGTAACATAGAACTGCACTAATAAAAAGTTGTGATACGATACATTAACTTTCTTAGGAAGTGTTGAAACCATAGAGACTGTTTGAAGTATTACCATTTAATTTGTTTCCTATGCTTGCTGTGTTATTGTTATTGTAGTTACGAATTAGTTGCGTTGTTTGTGAAAAATACAATGGAAACACAAATTTGATTAAAATGTATTATGCCAAAATACAGTGTGTTCCAAATCTCTTGGGCACATTTTGACATTGGATATCCTGAAAACTATTAACGATATAAAAACGCATTTGTTGTATTCAGAAATCTTGCAAGTCTTTCATGGATTGGTTGGTTGGTTGTTTTTGTTTTACGGCATATCAACCCTTTTCGATTTATTTAATGCCGAATCCAAAGATTTTGAAGAACAATTTTTTTAATAGAATATATTTGTTGTTTCTATTTAACCCATAGTTGGGACCCTAACAAGTACTACCATTCCGGGTCAGAGTGGACCTGGGAGCAATGGTAATTAAAGGGTGGCTCCACACTCCCCAAAGCCCACAAGCTGGGGCCTCACCACTGGATATAGTTTAAGGTCATATCCAGGACTCCCATTGAGGAACTTTTACCCTCTGCAGAGGGGGCAGTCGGCGTATTCTAATGCCCCACCGACAGGGCCAAGTCTTTCATGGAATGTTCAAAGATGTTTAATGTGAACACCATTGGTTCCAAGACACACATCAAGCCAATAGTCCATTTCTTGCTAAGCGTTGTCAATGGTTGCAACAGCTTCTGTTAATTCAGGCCTTCAGCTGATTCACGTCTCTTGGAATGGGCGGCACAGAGATCAGTCCTTTAAAAAATACCCATAAAAATCTCAAAGTGTAAGACCTAGAGATCCAAGAGGTATGTTGAACAAGTGTCAATGATTCAGCTTTTGCAAATTCAATCATGGTTGAATGAACGCCATTACTGGGTCTCAAAAGAAATGAAAAAATCAATAACAATACAAAAAAAGAAAAACAAAAACAATGTATTTAGCTTAAAAAATGTCGCCACTTTCATCTTACTTCCATTTATAGTTAAGCAGATATGTGCCCGTGACTGTTGGAATACCCTGTTTAAGACAGCACCTTAGTTGTTTTAAAGGGTCAAAACCAGTTGTAGTATAATCAGTCAGTTTGTTTCGTAAACTTGTTAGTTGTCTGCATTAGTAACACACAAGACAGGGAAGAAAACATGTACAATTATTATCTTTTGATTTGAGACATTTTCTCTTTTAGTAATCGTCAATAAACATTATTAAAAAGTTTGGCGTTTGCTTGCTAAATGTATCTTTTCGAAAACTTGTGTGTATGTATGTGTTTCGAGGTGTATGTGTGTGTGTGTGCGTGTGTGCGTGTGTGTGTGTAGCAGTGTACTTGTATGCCTATCTATTTATCTATATAGCTTACGTAACATCTTGGCCTTCGGTCAAGATCAAAGTGTAAAAAAAGCAATAAAATATATAAACAAGATCAAAGTGTAGTATCTGTTCCAGCATATATATATGTACGTCTGGTTGAACACGACAGAGTTATTCTTTTTTCCGATTTTTACTGGATATCTTTTCCATTCGCCGAGTAGTCTTATTTTGTTTCGGTTGGCATATGTATAAAATGGCGGCCAAAAGTTGTTGTTCAGCCATATTCTTCTCAAGCGCTTTCTATCGGTGAATCTGATTATTACCAGAAGCGATTGTTGCTGTTATCGTTTTCTTGTTCGTTTCCTGCGGAGCTTTGTGTATTTATAGTTTTATTTTATTAGTTATAAAGGTGGGTGCAGGAAGGTTAGTGGAGAATTATCTTTATTTTTAATTTTGACTTTCTTATTTTATAGTTTATTTTGGGCGCCATTTAATAAAACCAGTCGAAATAAAAAAGACCGCTCGGCGATTGGGAAAGATATCCAGAAAAATCGAAAGAAAGAATAACTCCGTCGTGTTCAATCAGACGTGCTTGAATAATGACTTGCTTCCAAAACACACACACACACACACACACACACACACACACACACACACACACACACACACACACACACACATTTATTAGTGATGAGACGATTATAATATTTTTCCCTCATTCCGATACATTTATCGATTCCGATTTTTTCTAACTCTCTAAATATTTTACCACAAAGTTATTATTTTTTCCGAATACCGTAAAACACACGTTAAATGTGCAGATATTTTCTCAAACGTTAAAATACACTTTGGAGGTTAATCTATAGAGTTTAGTTTGAGTGTTAATTTAAAATAAATAAATATTCACTTTTTTATCATTACTACTGTCATATCAAAGAACCTACTGTGGATTTTATATGCCAACCCTTTCTGCTTGTGTAGTTATAAAACTTCTCAATGCACTAATCATGTTAGGCGGTATAAGGTGTTAACTTCAAAATCGTCTGTAACTTCTTTCATCCAATTTTTGTGATTATCGATTAGCGATACTTATTCAGAAAGAAAACCTGATAGATACATAAAGTACGTTTGTGTAAAATTTCTAAAAACTAGGTCCAGACGTTTCGGAGTTCATAGGGAACGAACCCACACAGACAAAGTCCCTCACACACACAGACACACACACATATATATTTACTTATAAATATATATATTCTCTTTATTATACAAACATTATTGGTTACATACGTGCATACATGTTTCAGTGGAATCCCAATTCAAAGAGACCACTTCATCAGACCAAAAGAGGGGGATATTGAAGTCGAAGATATTAAAGAGGGGTGATATTGAAGTCGAGGTTACATTCGTTTTTTTAATAAAATATTCGGGTGTGGTTTACGCTCTGAAAGAAAGTTGGAGTGTATACTTTGTGAATGTGAGCAGTAAGGCGTTTGGAAAGAGGTCTGATAGAGGAAGGGGAGTAGTGATGGGGATGAAGGAAGAGGGGAAATACGATCCTGTGTGGTGAAGCTGTCGCAGCGGGGTAGTATTGGTATTATTTTAACTCGGCGGTTGTTTATTGACCCAAGTTTTCGCTTTAATCTGAAGTAATATTATACCCTCATCGTTGTTATGTCTCTATTTTAGGTCTTTATGGTTGTTCTTTCTTTTCTTGTAGCAACTTCTTTATCCATCTAGTTTATTGATAAGCTCTATTTATTTATTTTATTCCTCGTTTTATTATCCGTTCATTTGTTTTTTGGTTTTTAAGCTCTTTATTTATTTATTTATTCAGTTGTTTATTTATATGTCTATCAAATTAACAGTCCGCGAACAGATATACAGGCTTATTTATATGATATATTTTATGCTCATTTATATCATATATTTACATGTATGCACATACGTAGCTAGTTTGTATAATAGACATACTATATACCAACTCTGTCCTTCATTGGGCACTCTTTAATAATGACGCGGGTTGCAGTAGATTTACATTTAGGAAACCAATCTATACAACCAACATATATATATATATATATATATATATATATATATATATATATATATATATATAAAGTAATAGCGTTTGTGTGTGTTTGTCTGTGTGTACAACTCCCTATGATAAAAGAAATATAAAGTGTATATAGTGTGTGTACACCTCTCCTGGTCAAGAAATATTAATGCCCATTGTAGGATACTTCTGTTAAAGGAGACATTTATTTTTATACGTAACTTCTAGATATAGCATTCTTCACATCACATATGCATCGACTGAGTAATGGTTATTAGCATATCACATTAAATTAAATCATTTAAAATAATTAGCTCGATTATATCACTTATTCAACATAATAGCCTCGTTAATACAGTATTATTTAAAAATATAATTTATAATGTAATTATTTAGTTTATTTCCATTTCAATTTATATTTTATTTAACTTAAATTTACTTATTATTATCGTAAATCTGAAACCTTTTAATTTTCAAACCAGAAAACCTAGGGGAATAACTGTGATAGTTTAATTCTTTGAGCACGTTATTAAATATTTTCTATAATAGATTTGTTTTAATTTCGAAATATTCTTCTAAGCTGAATTATTATTTTTATTTTTAATTCGAAGGTATTTTTTTTCGCTTATTCTTAATTTTTAAGTAACCTTTTGGTGAGAGTGAACTCGGAGTCCATCCGGCTTTCTCCGGGACATGACGCCAACAGCCGGAGTACATCGAGCGTCGCTGACGAAATTAAGCTGGGCGTCGCGGTTGAAAGCATAACAAGAAAAGAAAACCTATCTTAAATTTAAAATTTTATTAACTGTAAAGAAAAATTTTATAATATTATTTGTTTTGTTTTGTTTTTGCTATATATATATTTGGTACGCATGCAGAGAGTGATCCGTGGTGAAATAATAACGTTATTATTTAAAAAGCCGTTCTTAACATGAGGAGGGGAGGGTATTTTGTACCTATTTTGTACTTTAACCTTACAATTGAATAAAAAAAACATATAATAAAACTTTAATTAAACATGGACATACGATTTAAAAATTAGCGCGGATCACTCCATTAGCATCATATATTTTTTAGATAAATAATGTTAAAGATATTTTGGTCAATGTCAAGTTTCTTTCCAACTCCCCCAAAAACTTTAAAATGACGACTTTTATAGGTTTTCGGTGTTTTTTTTTATAAGGTGGTCACCACTTATCAAGGCCCGGAAGCCACTCGGGGATAAGGGTTATTGCGTGTACAGTACGTTAATGTTGAGATTTAATAAAATGTCCACTTAAGGGGGCCGTTCATCAGGAATTTGTTTATGTTGGACTTGAAGACATTCAAGTTGTAGTCAGGTGGGAAACAGGCAGACGGAACTCCACAGGCGTGCACTTATAAGAAAGAAGCTTTGTTTATGGAATCTACGTTTTGGTTTTGGCACAGATAAAGCGTGAGGAAAATTTTTGACAGTGGTTTCAGCTAGACTGGTGTTTTTCATGAAAGATCGGCGAGGGGAGACCAGGAATTGGAGCTCAGACGAGCACTTGCCATGGAAGTAACGATAAAACAAAGGTTCGCAACGTCTCTCCTGTGGTGCTGAAAACGAATATCACATTTAAATTTGGGGCATGATATGAAGAAATTACTTTTTCAAAAAGTGGGAGATCATTGTCCTATATAAATTTGACGTAAAATGAGCACCCACTTTCTGGCCACCTAATAATTTCTTCATGTCATAAAAAAAAATTTAACTGTGATTTTCGTTTTGACCACCACCGAAAACCCGCGCTGTTTTTTTTAATTAATTTTTTTTTTTAACTAAGAGATTCGTTCATTTTTTTTATAAGTTAACACGCTAATAATGCCGCCAGTAAGCTTACATGAGCTTTTTTTTGAGGTAGGTATTCAATTATAGAACTTGTATAGTTTTTAACAGGTGCTTCTGTAGTTGAATTAACCGTTTTTCCGCAAGTAACGTGCCGACATTAACCATTAAACCAGAATGATTAAAGCAGAATCGTTAATATTTCGCATAACTCCACAGCCCCCTAATGTAAACATAATTTTTGTGAAATATTTAACTGCTGAAGCACTTGTTAACAACTATACAAGTTGTATAATAATAAAAAAGTATATTTTGTAAACTTACTGACAGCATAATTAGCGTCCTAAATTATGAGATGACAAAATGAACGAATCTTAGTAAAAAAAAAAAATAACAACAAAAAAAAAAAACAGCGCCTTTTTTCGGAGATGATGAAAACGAATATCAGTTAAATTTGTTTTGATATGAAGAAATTACTAGGTGGCCAGAAGGTGGGTCCTCATTTTACGTTAAATTTATATAGGAAAGTGATCCCCCACTTTTTGAAAAAATTTCTTCATATCATGAAAACTACTAATCTGCCCCAAATTTAAATGTGATATTCGTTTTCAGCACCACCGAAAACCGTTAAAAATGTTTTTGGAAGAGTTGGAAAGAAACTTGACATTGACCGATTTTTTTTGTTCGAGAAAAGGTTCAAAGGTAAGTTAAATAAACACTTTTTTTTTTGCAAAGTTTTTTTTTTGTTTTAAAGAAAAATTGAAAAAAAATTATCTTTGTTTTTTAAGGTGTTATTTTTATTTTTTATTTTTATTTTTTCTCAAGGAAAAACCTGAAAACTAGAAAAATTGAACCAAAACTGGGTGAGATAGTTTTTTTTCTTTTTTTTTCTTTTTTTTCGGCCCTGTCGGTGGGGCATTAGAATACGCCGACTGCCCCTCTGCAGAGGGTAAAAGTTCCTCAATTGGGATCATGGATATGACCTTAAACTATATCCAGTGGTGAGACCCCCAGCTTGTGGGCTTTGGGGAGTGTGGAACCATCCTTTAATTACCATTGCTCCCAGGTCCACTCTGACCCGGGGTGGTAGTACCTGTTAGGGTCCCAACTATGTGTTAAATAGAAACCGACGTGAAAACAACAAATATATTCTATTAAAAAAATTGTTCTTCAAAATCTTTGGATTCGGCATTAAATAACCCGAAAAGGGTTGATATGCCGTAAAACAAAAACAACCAACCAACCATCTTTTTTTTTCATATTAAAACAGATATTGTTGTCGTTTCCTTAGACCGTTGTTTTATTAATGGTGTGTGTACGTAAATCGTATTCTGCATTCGCGCTGGAGGTCTTTCTGTGTTGTTCGTTCAAACGCTCACAATGGTAATTGTAGGCCTATACTTGGCAAAAAAGGTACCATCGGGATGATGCAAAGGTTCGGCATGTGGTAGCCTGACAACTCCAGGCATAGCCCTCGCTTACCTTTCCTTGTCCACATCATGCACAAGTTTTCGTCCGTGCCAGTAATTTTTTTTCTTGACAAAAGTCGAGGACTCCAGTTGGTGTTTCCAGCTGCTCACTTAAGGCTGTAAAATTCATGTTTTTTTTGTTTTTGTCTGACGTTAAAGTACGAAATGGTGTGCTTTTTTTTTACTAATTTATTTTCTTTTCTTCCTCTTCCAAATTGTCATCTGTTGTTTTGAATTTTTAACTCGCGCGAACGCGCGTCGCACTAAAAACCATCGCGCTATATTGTCATTGGTTCAGCTTTATGATTCGTCAGACGGCTTAATTTTCTCGGCGACGCTCGGCTTACTCGGCTGTTGACGTCATGTTCCGAAGAAAGCCGGGCGTGCCCTGAGTTATGTCTGGATCACTCTCTGCATGAGTACCAACCTTTTTTATTTGTTATTGTTGAGTTATCCGGTTTTTTTTCACTCTACTTAGTAGTTTTATGCCGATATAATTCATCGTTCTGTTTATAATTGTTTATTTTTTATAAAAAAAAATTACAGCCATTGAACTATAAGTGGTTTGTTTGCCATACTTATAGGTGAATGTGCACTGAACAGATAGTATAATACTTAAAGTTAAATTCAAATTTTGATAATCTTTTAATTTAAACGCGAAAAAAAAACAACAATTGGGACGCTGAAAATGTACACAGTAAAACAATACCTTGTCAACGGGTTAAAGTTGATTTATTTGTAAGAAAATTGTGACAGTATAGTTGTAATACAAATAGTCGCAAAACATTCCCATGTTAAATAATAATTTCTAAATAATAGCGTTAAAATTTTAGTGCGCAGGTCAAATTTTGCAAAAGTAGCTATTTATGTTTATTTGTTTACGCTGTTATGGGTTTATGTTTATGTACGCATACAGAACCGGAAGTCGTAAACCGGATGTTGGGTTACAATACCCGTTACAAGGTCATTTGAGTTTTATAATTATATAGATTTAATATAAAATATGTTGGGGCGTTGTTGTAATTGTACTATCTAGAAATGTTTCCTGTGAAGGTGTGTTTTGCAATGAGCATAAATAAAAGACATGGTCAGACATTTAAAACCATTGGCGTAGACCTGACATCAGACTGCTTCAGTCACGGTATGTTCTACGTCTCCATCAGTCGGACAGGAAGTTCAGAAAAACTCTTCATTCTGACTCCAAATCAAAGAAGCAGAAATGTAGTTTACCACAATGAAAATTTCTACAAAAGGATATGATGAAAAGCTGATATGATCTGATTTTGGTATGTTTTCAGTATTCAATGCGTTAAATAAGATTAAAGCATCGCGTTGAAATTTACTTCTCTCTTACAACACCCACTTACTGGAAAGATGCCCACAAATCGTGTACCTAAGTGTGCAGAAAAGTCTCGTGCGATGCGCGGGTATCTTTGCTAGTATATATATATATATATATATATATATATATATATATATATATATATATATATATATATATATAAATAAAATGGGTCAAAAAATTCCAACGAAAGAAAGATGCATATTTAAATAAAGGAGTAGTCACCACCAATGTGTATTTTTTAACATTATTTTATTATTCCGTGTCTTGGTTTTTCATTGAGAATTATGTTTGGATCATTGTAATAATGTTTCTATTGAAAACGATTTCAATGACTTAAAAACATTATTACAATGATCCAAACATAATTCTCAATGAAAAACCAAGACACGGAATAATAAAATAATGTTAAAAAATACACATTGTTGGTGACTACTCCCGTATTTAAATGTATATATATATATATATATATATATATATATATATATATATATATATATATATATATATATATATATATATATATATATATACTTCAGAATAAAGTTATCCAACAAATCAACTGGTGTCGAAACCTATGATTATAGGTCTTAAAAAATATTATTGGTAATAATATTCTATAAGGACAATCCCATCTAAATAAAAGCTGCTGAATATACAAGATAGAGCAAATAAATCAAATTTTAGTCATTCAATAAATTTAAAATTTATGACATGAAATGGTTAAATTTCACAATAAATTTTTTTATCATTATGTAAGACAAAGAATACATTTGAACAATCTTTTTCAAATGTATTCTTTGTCTTACATAATAATAAAAAATTTTGGGTTTGAAATTTAACCATTTCACGTCACAAATTTTTAATTTATTGAATTACTAAAATTATATATATATATATATATATATTGAGAGAGAGAGAGAGAGAGAGAGAGAGAGAGAGAGAGAGAGAGAGAGAGAGAGAGGGGGGAGATAAAATAAGGAGCAAACTAAGTTGGTTTGTTCCTATTTTATCTTTCTATCTCGTCGAAATACATTTTTCATTATTCTCATATATATGTATACACGCACACACACATATATATATATATATATATATATATATATATATATGTACACACACACACACACACACACACACACATATATATATATATATATATATATATATATATATATATGTATATATATAAAATAAAATAAAAATTACAATTAAATTTACCAAAATGATCCAAGGTGGTAAAATTATAGTATATTATAAATATTAAAGAATTAATATTTATAAAGTAATCTCAGCCAGATGTAAAAGCTCGATAAAACCAAATAGGAGATAGAGCTTATAATACGAGCAAACAGTTAATAAAACATGTTAAAAAACACTTTGAAAGAGAGTTAAAAACATATTTAATCTGAAAAGGAAACACGAGATAAGTTGATAGTCCTTAATCCGCGGAGTTTCGAAGAAATACTTCCCTTCTCATCAGAGGGTAGGAATTAGCAAAATGCGGGATCGGATTTTGCATACAAAAGTATTTGATGAAACAACAAGTAAGTCAAAGATCTTACTTGATAATAAAAAAGTGAAGCAGAGGGAATATTTCATCAAATATTTTTGCATGCAAAATCCGATCCCGCATTTTTCTAATTCCTACCCTCTGATGAGAAGGAAAGTATTTCTTCGAAACTCCGCGGATTAAGGACTATCCACTTATCAAGTGTTTCCTTTTCAGATTAAATATGTTTTTAACTCTTTTTCAAAGTGTTTTTTTACATGTTTTATTAACTGTTTGCTCGTATATATATATATATATATATATATATATATATATATATATATATATATATATATATATATATATATATATATATATAAAGGAAGGGAAAAAAACATTGATAAAACAGTGAACTGTTTACTCAGCTTAAAAATGTCGACCTAAAGCAGTTCTGCTTAACGACTGGCATAAAGCAATAATAAGCCAAAGCCAGATTTCTGCACGATTGCCTATCGATATTTTACCGAAAAGGCCAGTTGGACATAAAAACAAACAATTATAAGAGCAAAAAGACTAATCGTTTAAGTATCCCGTTTAATTCTATTTGCTTCTTTCTATCCAACATGGCGGCCAGCTAGATGAGCGTTTGATTGAAAGCGGATGACATGACGGATCAAATGCTGTTTTTTTTTCGGCCGCGTCAATGTACCTAAGTTTACCAGTCGATTAATAACATAACAGACAAAAAAGAAAAACGATCTGCCATCGATCGTCACAGATACTTACCTGCGTTGTTCACCGGGATCGCCATGTAATACTTTTATTGACTGAAATCAAACAAGTACATTTAAGGGACAGATGAGTGGCGGACCGTACGCGGGTGGCTTTATTACGCTGTGTCAATGAAATGGTAAATTATAAAAGGTATAAAAGAGTTGTTTGTGGTGTGGCAAATGACACCGTCATTATTTCCGCTACGACAAACGAAAAAGGTGTCGGAAAAAAAAAATGAAACGACCAACGTATTGATTGTTCTTTATAAATATTGTAAATATAGTTGTTGGAATAAGCGGCGGTTATCGGCAATGGTCACATGATCGTTGCCAGTTATCGGCAATGATCACGTGATCGTAGCGGTTGATTTTTGAACTGGAATTCGTTAGCGTCTCAAAGTAAATCTGGAAACGGGTTTTTGGAAAATCAATAAAATTATATATCCATATAAATGGCGGAAGCATACAATAATACAGCATCAAAACATATTTCAAGAAAATAGAAATATATATTCTACTAATATACATCGAGTATTGAATTAATATATATATATATATATATATATATATATATATATTTAGTGGAAATGGTAATTAATAAAAACTGAAGAAAGTGCTCAATACTGTTGTAGAGCAAATATGCGTTTTATTTTTTATTACCGTATCTTTCTGTTAAGTTACATTATCGTTTCAGCTACCCGGCCGTTTTTTTTTTTGCCGTCTGTAGCTTCCTCAGACTTTTACAGAACCCTTTCTGTAAAAGTCTGAGGAAGCTACAGACGGCCAAAAAACGGCCGGGTAGCTGAAACAATAATGTAACTTAACAGAAAGATATGGATATATATATATATATATATATATATATATATATATATATATATATATATATATATATATAATATTTTGATTGCCGAAATTCTCCTCTGGAGCAAAGTATCGTAGGTTTGAAACAAGAGATGCCATATACAAATTCAATACATCTAACCTGACAGCCACTATCTTATGGAGCTTACGACCACCAGGTCTGCCACATTCACCCGTGATAATAAATTGGTACATTATATCGATGAGCAACAACACAATCGCCACATCTACAGAAAAAGAAGTCCATATTCATAGATAAACTTTGAAACTCTATTCTTGAATTTATTTCAATAAAATTTTGACAGATTTTCTTAAACATGACGGAATTAGCACGACGGCTGACTTAATATGATTGAAATGCACTGAGAACTCTCCTTCAAACATAATTAAGAGCTTTGACTACGCGGAGACAACAGTTTATCGAGTCCTGACCACGTTCGATGCCGATAGTAAAGTTCAACGAAGTTGCCACAGCCCTCACAGTAATCAAAAGCAAACCAAAACTGTTCTGATAAATCGAACCCAACACAGTCAATGTCAAAACTGGGCAAGAAGAACAATGTCGGCCACAGAACCATCATCAGAGCAGTCAATGAAGACCTTGGAATGAGCTCTTACGCAATCTACTCACTGTCTATTCAAGAGCCATCAAGGTTGAAAGATGTTCAAAGCTTTTCAATCATCTCAAGAACAAAAAGGCGATATGTTCGCATTTTTTGTTGAAGAGTAAAAAATTACTGCGAACGAAGTTGTCACCCTTCAGAACTACCTGCGACCTATCAGATGTTCGTCCTCTAATGCAGAGCGAGAATCCTACTTCTGCAATGGTGTTGGCAGGTGTGACAATTAATGAACCTGGACTTAAAATGGAACCTTGACTTCATTAAACCCAGACTTAAAATCAACACAGTGAAGTAATCGAAGATACCGAAACGTATTTTTCTTCCCTGGATGTATAAATCTATATATTGATTCCCGAGTTCAACAGGAAAATTCCCAAGTTCGACAAGATACACCAGAAGAAAGTCGAAGGTTACATCGAGCGAAACGTTGTGCGAATAGTACTCAAGATGAGAACAGTTGTTCGAACAATCTATATATTAATACGATAGAGTGTGTTATTTTCTGTGTCACGCTTATATCCGGGTCGTTTAATTGTTTTGTACTTCCATTTCTTGTCATAAATAATTTTACCAAGA
The DNA here is from genome assembly GCF_053919585.1 of Euprymna scolopes. Taxonomy (NCBI): domain Eukaryota; kingdom Metazoa; phylum Mollusca; class Cephalopoda; order Sepiida; family Sepiolidae; genus Euprymna; species Euprymna scolopes. The sequence goes on from NC_136499.1 coordinate 60,135,703, forward strand.
ATTCTTCATAAGTTGTGGTTTTGGTTTCGATTATGGCTGATGGCACTTAAGTCATCTTTTTTTTTATAAATATTTTCATCAAGAATTCTTCATAAGTTTTGGTTTCGGTTTCGAATATAACTGATGGCACTCCAGTCATCTATTATCTTCATAAGCTTTGGTTTAGGTTTTGATTATGCCTGAAGGAACTCAGGTTATATATATATATATATATATATATATATATATATATATATATATATATATATATATTTCGTAAGTTTTTTTTTATTTCGGTTTTGATTTAAGCTAATGCGCCTAAGTCATATGAATATCGATAAAACATTAACTCTATAATAATATATTCGAAATCTGCGAGAATTAAAATATGATATTTAAGCGTACTTTACGACCGGGCGTTGGCTGGGCATTCGTGCTAGCCTAGATAAATATTTTTGCAGTTTTAACAAAAAAGCTACAATAATATCTCTATTTACACTGAACATCTACAGAATAGCAACATCAATATATTACATATTAATGAGTCCCCTGTAGAATTTCCACAGGTCCCGCTAGTATTGAACAATTAGATTAAATAGATTGTAAGAATTACAGAAATAAATATTAAAATAAATCATTTACCATTTAAATCAGGTAATTTCATGAGGAATAAAATGTATTTAAAAGAAAATACAACTTTCTTATGTATTGCATTAACTATAAAAAGATCTAGTGCATATTCACGATAAACTGCACACATATACATATAAATAAGTACATGCACATACATATATACATACAACCATATAAGCACACACATATACAAAACATAAATGCATAGGTACACATGTACAGACATATGCATGTGTGCCTACATTATACATCTAAACAGAGTCTGCAGGTGCTAAGCCAGTCAAACTGGGAAGAGAGAAAGATCTAATATATATATACAGTGATGATCATATTTATTGGCACGGTAAAATAAAAGGTAAATTTTGTCTAATAAATTCTAAAAAAGGGATTAAATTAAAGAAAATAACAAAGTATATTATGTATTTTTAACTGGCCTTTCCGATGCAGCAATCGGATTTTAGAAAAAAATAAATAACAAAGGAACAACAAACATAATTGCAAAAAACCCTTGTTCAAAATTATTGGCACGATTTATTTAATAATCAATTGTATAGCCTTTGGCCTTGATTACCTTCCTCAGTCGCTTTTCATAGTTTACAACCAAGTTGTTGCACTCTTCAGTAGTAATTTTAGCCCACTCTTCCTGACAATAATCCTCCAATTGAATAAGATTCTTAGGCTTCCTTTGCATTACCCTCAATTTTAATGTTCTCCATAAATTTTCAATTGGATTAAGGTCTGGGCTTTGTGATGGCCACTCCAAAACATTAATATGATTGTCCTCAAGCCATTTCTTAGTCAGTTTAGCCGAATGCTTTGGGCCATTATCTTGCATGAACCACCAACGACGACCAAGTGAGAGCTCTTTAGCAGAGTCTTTCAGGTTTTCATCCAATATTTTAACATAATCTTCCTTTTTTATGCTTCCTGTGACCTTAACAAGTCGCCCTGGTCCAGAGGCAGCAAAGGATCCCCAAAACATCAAACTGCTTCCACCGTGCTTCACTGTGGGTATGGTGTTCTTAGGCAGGAAAGCTTCGCCAGATTTTCTGTAAATATAAGACACTTTATTATGGCCAAATAACTCTATTTTCGTTTCGTCAGTCCATAGAACACGTTATCAGAATGCAACATCTTTATCAATATGACGTTTTGCAAAGGCTAGCCTTGCTTTCAGGTGCATAGGCTTCAATAAGGGAGTCTTTCTCGGACGACATGCTTTTAAACCAGCTCTCTTCAAAACTCTACCAACTGTATGTCGAGATACATTCACTCCAGAGGTGCTCTGTTCATCAACAATCTCCCCAACAGAGATCCTTGGGTTTTGTTTTACTTGTCGAACAATTTTCCGTTCATCTCTTGGGGAAAGAATCCTTTTTCTCCCTCTACCCTCTAAACTCATAACGTGGCCTTGCGATTTGAACTTGTTTATTATGGCTCTAACAGTGGATTTGGGAAGGTTTAGCTTCTTTGAAATCTTATCATAGCCCTCCCCATTGGTATGGCATGCTACAACAAGCTTCCTGACGTCTTCGCTGTGTTCCTTAGTTTTAACCATGGCGATTGAAAATTATAATTTAGTCACTTATAATAGTTTAAATAAATCGCTATCTAAAAATTATCTGAAAAAAATTATTCACTGAATTAGCGTTAAACAAGCATAATATGGCTATAAAAAGGTTCAGAAAGCACGTAAACCGGAAATTGATTGATATTATACTGATACTAAAAGAAAAACAAAGCCGTGCCAATAATATTGAACAAGGGTTTTTTGCAATTATGTTTGTTGTTCCTTTGTTATTTATTTTTTCTAAAATCCGATTGCTGCATCGGAAAGGCCAGTTAAAAATACATAATATACTTTGTTATTTTCTTTAATTTAATCCCTTTTTTAGAATTTATTAGACAAAATTTAACTTTTATTTTACCGTGCCAATAAATATGATCATCACTGTATATATATATATATATATATATATATATATATATATATATATATATATATATATATATGAGTGTGTGTGTGTATAGTTATCCACATACAGTGCTGTTTCGCTGTATCACAGCTCGTCAGTGCGGCTAGACCAGCAACTACCTGAAGCTAAGATTAAAACTAGACCGCCCAGGAGACAGTGAACGCTCCTCACCGTTCTGCTATTTGGCTGCATCTGAGATGTATATGCGAAATTACAATGCTAAAAATTGCCCAGACGACCTTAGCAAATATGTTTGCCAGGCTGGGAGGATAATATAATTGTGGAATAACTACACACATTGTAAAAGAATAACTACATACATTATAAAATAAATAACTACATATATTATAAAAAATATAACTACATACATTATAAAATAAATAACTACATATATTATAAAAATATAACTACATACATTATAAAATAAATAACTACATACATTATAAAAATTAAGCAAACTAAATTGTTTAACAAAATTTTCACCGTTATTGATAGTGTTTCATATTTATGACTTTATTGCTTATTATCTTTTATATGTTGAATTATAACAAGTAAAACATAAATCTATGAGGTCACGCAAAAACTATACTTATTTTAAGTTTGATTTACAATTGTTTTGTTTTTCGAGTTATTTAATGACGAATCCAGTTATTTTGGAAATAGTATTCATATTGCATCCAGTTATTTTGTAGGAGTTTTTTTTTATTCTACAAACTCTTTTGTATCTTAAATCGCTAGTTTGTAGTGTTTTGTTTTGTTTTATAGTGGATTTTATCCTTTTTGTTCCCTACCATGCAGAACATGAATGCGTTTTGCAATGGGAGAAGGAAAAGGTTTACAGTATTAATGTTGGGTACATCTTAAGTTAAGAAACCAGCCAGGAAGTGAGCGGGGGGGGGGAGATAGAATGAAAAAGAGGGATCGGGAAGAAGGAAAAGAAGGAAAGGTGGGTTGTTGTTTTTGTTTTTGGTTTTGCAGAACAGAAGTTTTGCAAAAGGATGTAGAAAGACAAAAAACATCAGTGTTAGGTACATTTCGTCTCAGGAAGCCAATATCTATTCAGACAGCCTGCTCTGGCAGCACCAGTCGATTTATAAAGCAATAGACCAGTGAGTAGAATCTTAAAATGAAGGCTTCGGTTTTGATTTTCCGGTCATGGTATCTACCTTATTGGTCCCCCGACAAAAGGAGGGTGGACCTGTAAATTCACCCTTGTCCGTTCGTCCGTTCGTCTGTCCGCACTTTTCTCAATAACTATGCCTTGAAAATTTTTGAAATTTTGCTCCAACATTAAACATGCACTACAACGGATTTTCCGGGAAATCTCCAGTTGCCCCGCCCCGGGGTGCCTGTCGGGTTAAAATGATTAAAATTGACACTTTTGTGTTTATTAAAAAAACTGATGCCTTACATTTTTATAAAACTTTCTGAAAAGCTGTAATTAGCTGATTATAATTTTGTTTGTATTTACTTCGCTATAACTTTTGGGTGTGCCCCAGGGGCTCCTTTAGGACTAATAAAACACTCCATTTTTGGGAATATTTTACCATATTTGTCCAAAATTTTCTATGTATGTCTATTTAGCAGTTTTTCATGGTGCTGAACTCAAATTTAAATATGTTAAGGCCTTGGGGACTTTTGGTGCTTAATGGGGGGGCAAATGATGGACTTAGTCATTTCTTATTTTACATGGTGCAGAACTCAAATTTACATATGTTAAGGCCTAAAACTGCACCGTTTGTTCATTTTCACCAGGATTTGACACCTCCTTGGGACTTTTGGGGCTAAATGGAGGAGGGCAAATGCTGAACTTAGTCATTTTTTATGCCTCGTTCATTTTGCACTCACGGGGGACCATGCATGCTTCACTTGTTTGTTGGGATTCACTACTTTATAATTAATACAATATTTTCCATTTCTAAAAGTAATTATGATCTATGATATTTCGAAATAAGACAACTTCCCCTTTGTATATCTTGTTTCTTAGAGGCGGAAAACTTTATAATGTCAACTCTAATCTTTTTAATTACAGATTTGCAAAGTATCAGTTACTTTTAGTTCAGCTTGGCTTGGCAGTTCATCATGAAGAAACTGACATCCGAGCAGCGTTTGTAAATTGCAAATGATATAGTCAATTTACTGTGAAAAAACATTTGATGAACGAATAATTTAACGAAATGGATCTGTCAACTGGTCATATCGTTCATGCGATTTTACCTTATTAAATCATTTTATTTGGGAATATGTGAAGTCCCATGTCTACGTTGATTAACAAGACACAATAGACGACTCGGAAGACAACATTCGACGCTATATTGCCGAAATGTATGTATGCATAGACATATTAGGTTGGTGCAAAAACAATATCGTTTTTTTCACATACGTTATTTTATATATGATTTTTGAATTAATTCCTTGATATATATATAGTCATGTTATATATCATTTTGAAGCTCATTTTTAGCTCTATCGAATCGTGTTATTCCTTACCATACTAAATCTCTTCATTCATTTTTTTTTGCAGACTTTTCGACTGAGGGGACAAATTCAAATCCGTACGATTTTCTTGTTCCAGTTCAAACAAAGCCGAAAAACTGCCGAGACAGCCCGGGATATCAATGATGCGTTTCGCCCAGGAATCACTAACGAATGTATGGCACAACGGTGGTTCAAGAAATTTCGCAATGGTGACGAGAGTCTCGAAGATGAAGCCGATCGTGGACGGTTGAATGCAGTTGATAACGAACACTTGAAACTGTGCAGCTCATTGAGGTAATATACATGTCCGAATACCTAAATACATACACCACCCAGTATTTTCAAATAGTCACCCGTCTGGTACTATTAATGTTGCTTAGCTTTGGTGATCTAATTAAGAACACTAGTGTGGCATCGTGATTATGCATGAATCCGCCAACAATCACACCATCGTGTGACCGGCGTCATGCAACGATGAAGGGAAAAAAAAAAATGCAAATTGATTTTATACCTGCAGACGGCGTATATCGTGGGAATTTAGTTGATTTTAAACAAATAAATGTTTATTAAAAATGTGTGTTGTACTGGCTTTTTAAACTTACATGTTTCATTATTTTATTATTAGGATCCTTTGAGTTGAGTAATTTGTATATTTATTCATTCATTTGCCGACTGTTATCCTCATCTACATAGTTGTTGTTTCATGACGTTTCAGGCAACTATTTCTCTGGCCTTCTTCAGGGATAGAAATGATGAGTCTCTTAACAGGATCCTCAATAATTACTGCTTGGATTTTTTGGTCTTACGAATCCAAGTTTTTTTTGTTTTGTTTTATTCTTATCTGGTCTTCCATCGTCGGGTCCATAGCAAGACAACAATTATGGAAGACAGTCCCCCCCCCAAAAGAAATCGTTAAACAACAACTATAAAGATGAGAATAACAGTCCGCAAATAAAGAAATAAATATAAAAAAATACTAATCTCTGATTCCAATAATAAAATAATATACCATTCGGTACGAATCCGGCGATAGAAGACTAGATAAAAATTTAAAAATAAAACCTTGGATTTATAAGACTAAAATATCTAACCTTGGTAACCCTTGGAGCCTGTGGCGCAGTGGATAGAGGCGTTGAATCATTACGGTTCCGGATGAGCATTATCTGAAAATTGTGGTTTCAATCCTACTCAAAGCCGACCAGAGCGTTAGTTGGCAAAAACCTGATGATACGACAACTATGGAAGGCAGTAATTACTGAATATACGGTTAAGAGACTCAGCATTCCAATTCCGTCGCGGTTTACCTCCTGACGAAGGCCAGAGGAATAGTTGGCTGAAACGTCGCGAAACAACAACTATGAAGATGAGGTTAACAGTTCGCAAAAATATATATAAATTTGCATATTTCAATTTATTTTTAAACAACGCTTACATCGAGGAAAAATCACTAATGTGTGTATATATATATGTATTAAGTTAGTGCAAAAATAATGTCGCTTTTTTGTACGTTCAACTTCAAAAGATCATAACACCTTTCATAATAAACTTTATTAATCGAAATGATAACTATTAGAATCGACACATTTTTGCCAACAAGAAACAAGTTTATTCATCCCATTAACATAGAAATTTGGAGTTCGGGAAGCGATGAAGTCATTGAAGGCTGATTCGGCATCGTCCCGGATTTTGAAGTATTTTTCGTGCAGAAATGTTGTGGAGATGCTTGAAAAAGTGATAATCGATGGGCGAGAGGTCCGGTGAATATGGCGGATGAGGCAGTCTCGTAGCTCAATTCGTTCAGCTACGGGCGAGCGTTGTTATGGAGGAGAATTGGTCCCTTCATATTGACCAATCTCGGGCACATATGTTGGAGATTCGGGGGCATTTCGTTAATTTGTCGACAGTATTTTCCCACCGTAATCGTTTTACCCGGATTCAAGAAGCTGTGATTGATGAGACAGGCCGCAAACGACCAAACAGTCACCATAACCTTTTTTGGTGCAATTTTGGCGTCGGGAAGTGTTGTGGAGCTTCTCCGGGAACTTTTTCTGTATAAATATAAACGAGATCATCCCCCACCGCGACCCTTTCCCACCCAGTCTGCCATAAGGACAAACTCGAAAGCAAGTCAATGAACGAAAAGCCTTCAACCGCGCTAGAGGTGTCTTTTGGATAAGAAATATTTAATGAATATGTCAACACGTAAAAACTCCGCAGCGGAATTTAAACAATTTATTTTGGTGCTAAATATCCTTGTTACAATTCTTTGGAGTTGTCTCCTGGATAAGAAAAAGTTTAATACCTTAAACGAAAACTACAGTAATGTATTTTATTTTCATTTCATTCATAAACATGGGAGGGGAATTTATCTTAAAATATTTTTTGATTTCGAATTAGAGCCACGGACTTTTACTAAGTAAATATTAATAAGTCCTTACCCCTCCCCTTTTTTAACGGAGAGTAGACAACGCATTGTGGATGCGTTATCGGCAGCTTTCGGTACTCTCACTTCTACTTATTTGTCCCTCAGTCCTCATTTCGAATGAGTGATTTTTCTGACAAAGGATGAAGAAAAAGCTGCTTTCCAGGACGGCAGTACTTCGTGAACAGCAGCCTGAGATGTCGGAAATCTTCTATGTCTATCCTTGTGGCTATGTCACTAGTAAGGGTGCTGAAGGTAAACGTTTCATCTGGGCTGACGTTGTGCAACTGATAGTCAGGGACCCGAACCTTGGATTAACCATTAAGGAGGCTGTCCTATCAGCAGTTGCAAAGTACTGGGACTGCTGTATTGCCATCTGGTGAATGGATTCTGGACCATACAGTAGTCTCTGGTAGGGCCTCTCGATGCCATACTAGTGGGTAATTGTTACGGCTTTACCTTATCATGTGCTACAAAAAAACTTTTTCTCTCCTGCTTTCCCTCTCTGTCCTGCTCTAACGAAGTTTGTCGAGCTGTTCCACAAATCCCAAATCCTCAACATGAAATATCTCCAGAAAAAAATCATGAATAAACCTAGAACCCCATCCTCCAACGTAGATCCTTACTACCATGTCTCCTTCTCCAACATCAGGGGTCATCGTTCCAACCGTCCAGAGGTTGAAACCCAATTACAGGAGACGAAACCGGACATATTATTTGTAAGTGAAACTGGAATAGGGCCGACCACTTCCCTAGATGAGTTCATAATTAAAGGATACTCTAATTTAACATGGAAAATGTGCTTTCATTAAAGATGGCTTCCTATGTGGAAGGGATATCTCCAGTGAAGACCCTAATTTACCTTATATATGCTTCCCGGTTGCATTTGCTTACACCACTGCATTTATATTTGCCCTCTATCGCCCCCACAACAGCGGAGTTCCTATCCTTAATAGCATATCTGAGAAAATTGACCACATCCTGTCTGCTCATCCTTCGGCTAACATCCACATTTGCAGTGACTTCAATATCCACAACGTGAAATGGCTGACCCACTCGAACAAGACAGATGATAAGGGGAGGTTCTGTCATGATTTCGCCATTGCCTATGACCTCACCCAGATTGTTCACGGATTAACCCGTGTGCCCGATACTTCCGGTCAGTACGCTAGCCTTCTCTACCTTTTTCTCACAACTTCCCCTGAGCTATGTTCATTTGCTGTTCTTTCCCCTCTGGGATCTTCCGACCACTCGGTTGTATCAGTAAGGATAAAAATGAAATGTAATAAGTCTTCAGATATACCTCTCTACCGTAAAAAATTCCAACAAAAACCTAACAGCCAGCCATGGTTCTCCCCAGAATGTGCTGCTGCCATCGCGCACAGTCATCACTTTTTCCATACCTACCAACGTAATAGATGCACTGTGACTAGAACTTCTTTCAGGACAAAGTAATAAAAAATGCAAGAGAGCTATATGCGCAGTCCGTTAAATCCAAAGTTGCTGAGCAACGGCTTGGTTCTCACCAGTTTTGGCAAATAGCAAACAGGATCCTGAACAGAAGAGTGCGTTCTATCCCAACCATCATCAATGGACCTGAGGCCATCTCGTCAGGATCAGACAAGGCCAAACTATTTGCCAAGAACTTTGCAGCTAATTCTACCCTACACGACGAAGGCCATCAACTCCCCGTATTTCCTCCTATAACAGACAACACGCTATGCAGCATACAAATATCTGTGCGTGAGGTCACTAAGCTAATCAAAAACCTTGATTCCAGTAAAGCAACTGGCTCTGACGGAATTCCAATTATAGTGCTTAAAAAGCTTCAACCAGAACTTGCCCCCATACTTACAAAACTGTTTAACCGTTGCCTTAAAGAGAAGTGCTTCCCAACTCCGTGGAAAAACTCCCTGGAAAAATTCACCAGTATGTCCTGTATTTAAGAATTCAGGTGATAAGTCCTCCCCCTTTCAGTACAGACCAATAAGTCTCCTGCATGTCATGAGTAAGTTGCAAGAATCCATATTAAATAGAAAAGTAGTCTACCACCTCAGCAGAAATAACTTTCTTAGTGACACACAATATGGTTTCCGTTCTGCTAGATCTACAGCAGATGTTCTAACGATTATATCTCAGAGGATTAGCGAATCTCTTGACAAAGGCTTCCTCTCAAGGGCAATTGCTCTTGACATATATCAAAATCCTTCGATAAAGTATGGCATAAGGGCCTACTTCACAAGATATCAAGCTACGGTATAACTGGTAATATTACCTCGATCATTAAATCATTTCTGTCTGATAGGCTCATAAGAGTAGTGGTTGATGGGCAGAAATCAGAGTCCCTGGAGTCTCTCAAAGGTTCATCCTGTGCCCAACTTTCTTCCTGATCTACATCAATGATCTCCCAAAACACATACTTAAATCATTCTTTAACATCTATGCTGATGACACAACCATCTATGGCAACACATACAAGGCCGAAAATGATAAAGTTCACTCTGATTCTCTCTCCTCTGATCTTTAGTGCGTGGTACAGTGCCTTGACAGAGTACAAAATAGACTTCGTAACCTAGTGGGGGATACCCTTTTCTCTTCCTTGTGACCTCTCTCCCACAGAAGAGACGTTGCGAGCCTGTCTTTGTTTTATCGTTACTTCCATGGCAGGTGCTCGTCTGAGCTGCAATCCCTGGTCCCCCCTCGCCGATCTTTCACGAAAACACCCATCTAGCTGAAACCACTGTCAAAAATTTCCCCCACTCTTTATCTGTGACAAAACCAAAACGTAGATTCCATGAACAAAGCTTCTTTCTTAGAACTGAACGCCTGTGGAACTCTGTTCGGTTTGCCTGTTTCCCACCTGAATACAACTTGGATGGTTTCAAGTCCAACATAAACAAATTCCTGATGAATCGCTTCCTTAAGTAGACAGTTTATCAAATCTCAACATGAACGCGTTCGTTAGTGATTCCTGGGCCAAACGCATCATTGATATCATGAGCTGTCTCGGTCGCTTTTCGGCCTTGTTTGAACTGGAACAAGAAAATCGTGCGGATTTGAATTTTATCCATGCTGTCGAAAAGCCTACAAAAAATAAATGAATAAACAGATTAAGAACGGTAACGAATAACACCAGCGAAAAATGCGCTTCCTGGTGATCTATAACATGTCTATATATATGAATGAATTAATTCAGGAATAATATATAAAATTAACATATGTGAGAAAACGATATTGTTTTTGCACCAACCTAATAATAATAATAATAATAATAATAATAATAATAATAATAATAATAATAATAACAACAATAATATCGACAGTACATATACTAAAATTGGAACGATACAGAGAAGATTAACATGGACCCTAGTTCCATATTTTTACAAGTTCTCAAATCCCTGCCCATCCCTCCCCTTGTACCATCAGCCCCCCCCCCAAGAGTGATACCAAATAGCCGAGAAGGGTCAAGGAGAATGAAAAGACCGAGGAGAAAGCACTGATCAGACAAGTGCGAAGAAAACTGGGACTTTGGGGGAGACTTATTGCCACTCGAGTTCCAGAGGAGACCAATGACTGCTGCCAACGAGAAATCAATGGTAAACGGCTCTTGTGATGACGCAAATTCAGTTACGAACATCATCAAAAAAGGTGGAGAGTACTGGAAATCTGGAGAGGCTTGATGTTGATCAGCTTCCAGGGAACACCACAGGTTGATTTCAAGGAGAGATCACCTGTGTGAAAGCTCTTTGTGAGCCAAGAATAATAATTTTTAACCAATCAATTTTCTGTTTTACTTTCATTACTCGTCCCTAGACATATTATCGTTACTTATGATTTCGAAGTGAAACAAATAAGTGGAGTGCTTGTGACGCTTTGGGTCATAAATAGTCTAATATTATTCATTAGTAAAATTAAACACGTTTTTTGTTAATTAATTATTGTGTTTTCAGTACTTATATCATTTAAGTAGTTCACACCATCCAACCATTTCCCGCGCATATAATCAATTGGTTTTCAATCACATTTTCTAACCTTCTAAAAAACTATATAACCACATGAAACGCCCTCACCTTGCAAATAGATAAATTCCTAAAACGAATAAAAATGATGCATTTCTGCGCTCCTTTTGAATAAGGCATGTCCCCCAGCAATTTCCCCTTTATCTTAAATTGGATCCCAAACGCTGGACTTCGTGCAATATTCATGAAAGAGTGTCTATTAAGCGACCTGTCGAACGTAATTAAACAAAAAGAGGAAACGATTGGGAGGGGGTTGAAACTATAGCCAATCAGCATCAGCCGTGCATCGTGTCCGAATCGCTTAATATTAGAACCTTAACGACCAATAAGTACATTGCAGAGGTCGGCAAATGGCGATCTGTGGTTTGGGGGTCGTTCAAACAAATGCCACAAAGGAGACGGGGCGGAGGAATTGCTTAGATAAATGAATTGAGAGGAAATTGCGAAAAATAATGAAGGAAATTAAATGATGGTTGAATGAAAAAGAATAGAGTTATGAAACTATAATAGAACTATAAAAATTTATGATCTTAAATGTCAAGTCCGTGTTTTCGTTCTTTAAGTTCTTTATGTGAATTGCAAATTCTTAACAAATTCCTAACGTATTAAGGGAGACAGTATTCCGCTAAAGCTCGGAAATAGTATAGGGTTTTATGGAGATTCGATAAGATTAATTTTCAGTGGATCTGCGGGAAAGATTTTTTTTTATTATCAAAGTGTGAAAGAGGATATGGAAAGAAAATGGTAGAAAGGATGGGGGGAAGGGGATGAGGCAATGGAGGGAGAAGACTGTAGGAAAATAAAGAGGTTAAAACGTAAGACAAAATGGTAAACTAAAAGCGAAAAATATAATAAGAAAAGAAAACATAAAAAATAAATTTTTATTGCTATAAATAAATGATGAAAAAGAAAAAAAAAGAAAATTCTTTATATTCAACTTTCGGCCAAAAACTAATTAAAAAGCTTGTCCTGTCTAAATACACTTTATGTAAAAATTTGAAATGTTTCGATAAAAAATTGACTAAGTAATTTGGTAAAGACCGCAGAGGTCATGTTTTTTTTTGTTTTTTTTTTAAATATTTGACCCCAATTTTAACCCCTTAACATTTATTGTTTTCGGCTCATATCAAATGAAAAAGTTTGATCCATGTCGAAAGTTTGATCTAAATCGAAAATTTCAGGTGTTTAGAACCAAAATTGGCGGAGGAGTTTTGTACAGTCTTCAAATGTCAAATTGTTGAACCATAACCCATTGACATCCAAATTTCTGTCCGAAAACCGATTAAAAAGATTTTTCCAAATCTCAATACCCCTTATGTCAAATCTCGAGTTTGTGGACTGAAAATTGACAGAGTAGTTTGATAGGGAAATGTAAACACACAGACAGACAGACAATTTCACTTTTATACATATATAGGTTCATAGCATCAAAAATTTACTTTCCGTAACAGAATATTCAATTTTAACTAGAATTAGAATTTAATTAGAATCAAAGTTTAGTATGTTTTATGTCCTTCGTCAGATCTAAAACTGAAGCAATTTTGTTTTTATCGCAATCCAAAGTTGTCCGTTTTTGTAAACCTTATTTTCTCTTTAGTAAAGTCTAACGTTGTGCTCAGTAAAAGAGGTGATGCAAGTATAAGGCAAAATATCCAATAACAACGAATGTGTTCAATATTCGGACAATTACTGCTTTGCTTTTTTTGTCAATTTTTAGTAAACAGTGAATCTTTCCCGTGACAATACCCGATTATCAGCTTTCTAATACCACAACCGTTATCATTGTGTTTCATTTTTGTTTTATCCGTTTCCTTTTAAACGTTAAAGAAGAGAAAGAACAGAAAAAATTTGGGTGAACTGCAAGAGAAAATTATAAGAAGAGAAAGAAGAAAAATGAGAAAATAAATCAATCTATCGAAATTGACACTTCGCATCGCTTCACCAAACGAATATTACACACAACGTTTGGTGGATTGCATGAAAAAAAAAAAAACAACAACAAAAAACAAAAACAAAAACAAGTTCAGCATGCATAGTCCCTCGTGAATGCACAGTGAACGAGGCATAAAAAAATGACTAAGTTCAGCACCCCCCCCATTTAGCCTTCAAAATCCTCAGAGGACGTCAAATTCTGGTGAAAATGAACAAACGGTGTAGTTTTAGGCCTTAACATATGCAAATTTGAATTATGCACCATGTAAAAAAAAAGAAATGACCAAGCCCATCATTTGCCCCCCACCGCCATTTAGCCCCAAAAGTCCCCAAGGCCTTAACATATTAAATTTTGAGTTCAGCACCATGCAAAACTGCTAAATAGACATACACAGAAAATTTTGGACAAATATGGTAACATAGTCCCAAAAATGGAGTGTTTTATTAGCCCTAAAAGAGCCCCTGGAACACACCAAAGAGTTATCGAGAAGTATAGGCAAAGAAAATTATATAGAAATCAGTTAATTACAAATTTTCAGAAAGTTTTATAAAAATCCAAGACATCAATTTTTTTTAAATAAGCACAAAAGTATCAATTTTAGCCATTTTAACCCGAAAGGCATCCCTAGGATGGGGGGGGGGCAACATAAGTTTTCCCGAAAAATCTGTTCTGTTACTTTTTTACTCATATCATGTTTCATATTTGTGCATGATTTCCAAAAAATTCCAAAGCGTAGTTATTGAGAAAAGTGTGGACACACGAACGGACCAGGTTGAATTTACAGATTCACCCTCCTTTTGTCGGAGGACCCCCCCCCAAAATAAAATAAATAAATAAAAAAAAATTTTTTTTTAAATAAAAAATTACGAAGCATCTTTTTTTTCTAGATATTTACATCCAAGTTACCACCGCCCTTAAGGATAAACCAGAGGTTTTCCCTAGTGTAACCAGTACATGATTCATGCAGTCCATCATAAAATATGAAAATGGCTTTGGTTATAAATTCGCCCAAAGACGGTGTTACCTACAATCGAGATAAAACAGTGAGAAACCTGAGAGGGGGCTTCAAATGAATTTATTTAAATAGCATTCAAAAATATCTAGAAGGTCTACTTTGATTTGTTTACCCCAGGTTTAAAATGTCGGAAGAAAATATGTCGCTTTTAACAGTAACAACAACGTAATCTGACTCAATCTTAAACTTCGTCATACTTTTAATCGTTTAAAAATCGCTATGATGCTAAGTTCGAAAACTTGTATGTCTTTGAAAATGTATAATTTACTAGCTTTACAAACCCGGCATTCTCCGGTAATGTATTTATTTCGTTGCTTTTCCTAATTTTATATTTTTGTTCTGATGTAAGGGAAATAAGTTTCAATGGATGAAGAAATATTGTTTTTATGTTCGAAAAAAAAAAAAAAAAAAAAGAAAAAAAAAAGAAGAAAACAAAAAAAAAAAAGAAAAAAAGGGAAGTAAGTCTGTATTAAACTAATACATATTTAAAGCTACACCCTTATGGTATGGCGATTATATGAAAATAAATCCGAACAGTTAGATTATCTTCTAGAAGGAATTAACTTAAATTATTCGTGCAATTTAGATTATTCGGACCACTGTTCTCATATTATTTTCACAACGTTTCAGTCGATGTAGCACTCGGCCTTCTTCAAAATGTATCTTGTCGAAAACGGACATCTTTCTATCGAACTCAGAAATCTGAACGAAATTTCAAACCCTTTATTTAACACTCTCATTCAGCGTAACCGATAAAGTACTTTATAAAATTTTATTATATGTTACACTCTTCTGGAGGTAGAAGGTTCAATCTTCAGTGGGACGATAATATAAATACAATTTCGGATTAGTTAGAACTTCTACCCGTTGAAGATAAGGACAGCAGTATGAATAATTCAAATAATACGAATATTCATCTAAAAAAAAAATCAGAACCATAACTCAAATTACACTTTATTTTTCGTAATAACATGGACCAACGTTGCAAAAGAAATAACTAAAAGGATCATTGAGAATGAAATATTGATTAATGAGATTAAAACTATTACAGTCAAAAATAGAAATCCTACTAACTTGATTTTATCTGTTAAAAAAGAAAAAAATATAGACTATTTCACTACAACTGGTTAGTTTTGTAATTGTTTGTTAATTAAAAAGTATATTTTGTCATTTTTTTATAAAAAAAATAATTTCTAATAAAAAAAATTCTTTTAGCATAGATAAAGTCGGAGTTCATAGCATATGGCGGCGGAATTACACCCATTTAAATCGTATCGATCGTCGTTACACGTGCAAACAGACAGATAGACAGACAGATACACACACATACATGCATACATACATATATATATATATATGTATGTGTGTGTGTGCGTGTGTGTGTGTGTGCGTGTGTGTGTGTGTGCAAGAAAAGACATGCTTTTTTATCTTAACAAAGAATAGAAAATAATGTTCACCAATACCGTGTTTATTTGTAATAAAGTAAGCAAACACACATGTACATAAACACGCGCGTGCACGCACACACACACACATACGCTCACACACACACACACACACACACACACACACACACACACACACACACACACACACACACACACACACACACACACACGTAGAATTAATATTTCATTTCATTTGCATATTGATTCGTGTGAGAGGGGGGGGCTTTATTTCGCAAATAACATATAAATGTTTTAGTTCATCTTATCTTCAGAAAATTACCCGAATCACGAACTGCCAAGATCACACGACGCCGTTTACTGCCAATTTGGCAGAAACTGATTTATATAGAGTTGAGCTATTAATTAATGGTAAGCCCTGTTAAAATGAAGGTTTCGTGTCTGTATGTTATTTGTTATTAAAACGCGGAATATTTTTTCAAAGGAGCTTACATACACGGCATTCCTATTTCAATAAAACGAAAGTATTTCCACTAGAGATTTTTTTTAATTAAGAAACCGATACAACACAATAAAATAAACATTTATTTATTTAAAAAATTTATAATCAACTCAGCTTCAATAATATACGTCCTCATCAAGCATGGAATCAATTTGAGTTCTTTCTTTCGTTTCTTTGCTTGTCGCGACAAAAGCAAAGTTCGTGTGATCTAAAACGGCGATTTTCTGTTTCAAATATTACAATCAGTAGGATCGCTTGTGGCTCACGTGAAATGAATTAGATATTTTTTCATAATGTAACTAAGGGTAGGCAACCTACGACCCGCGAGCTGGATTCGGCCCGCGCAAGTAGCCTGATTATCACCGACTCTATTTTGAACATGAGAGACGAGTCTGACATACATGCAACAAAATACGAGGGGCGTTCAATAAGTAATGCCCCTGACCCACTTCCACTTGTCTGATCTAACTGAAAATTTGCATGTGCCATAATTTATATCTCTACGGGTTACGTGGCAAATTACAGCTCTGAACTAATTAGGGTTTCTGTTTTACGGGTGTTTGAACTGAGTCAGGTGTGAAATGGAGCCTGTTGAATGTCGGGCAGTGATCCGGTTTTTGTATTTGAAAGGACGCACACCACAGTAGACTTTTGATGAAATGAAAGAAACTTATGGTGATAATTCCCCATCATATGAACTTGTAAAACGCTGGCATCGTGAATTACACATGGCCAGATGTCTGTGGAAACAGCTCCCAAACCTGGTCGTTCCCTTCTGCCATTGAGAAGGCATCTGTCCGTCAAGTTGAGGCTGCCATTTTGGAAGATCGGCGCATTATTATTCGCCAAATAGCCAAAGATGTCAAGATTAGTACAGGGTTTGTGGAAACTATCATTCATGACCATTTGCATATGCATAAGGTGTCTGCCAGATGGATTCTCAAGTTGCTCACACCATTCCAGAAGCGAGAACGCGTCGAGTGCTCGAGGATGAATTTGGAGATGTGCCAAGAAGATGAGTCAAAGTTTTTCAAAAGACTGATTACACAGGATGAAACCTGGGTCCATCAGTATGATCCAGAGACCAAAGCCCAGTGAATGCAGTGGAAGCACTTGGACTCACCACCTCCAAAGAAGGCAAGCGTGCAGCCCTCCGCTGGCAAGGTCATGCTCACAGTCTTTTGGGACCAGGACGGAGTAGTGATGACAGATTTCCTGGCAAAGGGTACCACAATTACAGGAGCTTATTATGCTTCACTTTTGAGGAAATTAAGGGAAGCTATCCAAAATCAAGAGGCGGGGCAAGATCAGCAAATGTACCCCCCTCCTGCAGGACAACGCTCAGATCCACAACTCGCATGTCGCCAGATCAGAAGCACGGGCGTGTGGTTATGAAATCCTTCCCAATCCTTCCTACTCTCCTGACCTTGCACCCTCTGACTTTCACCTCTTCCCAGCCATGAAGTTGTTTTTGAAAGGAAAGCGTTTCCCAGATGATGCAGCCTTGATTTCTGAAGGACCAACCTGGGGTGTTCTACAAAAACGGTCTCCAGAGCTGCATCAAACGATGGGAGAAATGCATAACTCTGGGTGGTTCCTATGTAGAGAAAGACTAACAACTGTGCCAAGTTTCGTTGCTCTACTGCTATGGGAAGTAGGTCAGAAGCATTAGTTATTGCACGCCCCTCGTACCTGTTATCTTTCTTTGATCCACTCAACTAAATTTGAATACAATCACCAGAAAAACACGATCAATACCCAATCACCTCCATGTTTTCGGAAAAAAGTAAAAATTAATTTAATTTTAGTTTGTTTTTGTTTTTCTGATTTTTCAATGTTCATTTTTATTGTGGTTTTAAATATTTAGGTTGACAGATGTCTGCAATAATAAATTTTGTTTAATTTCGTCAGATCAATGACCCATCATTATGACAAGATCCGACCAGCGGGGTCGAATGAGTTACTGACCGCTGTTGTAAATAAACAACTTATAATAAAAATAAAATAAATAAAAACATTTGTGCTTGTTTTATTTAAAAAAAAAAAATAACAGAATTGTTTTGGAATTGGAAATTATGCTCAAATTTATTCAGATTCTGATACCTCCAAAAGTTTCGATTTTTCCGATTCCCGGTTCCAATTAATCATATATATATAGGCAATGCGGAGAAAGACCGGAATTATGAAAGTAAAGAAATAAAAAGAATGAAGCCCCTTGTCCGAATAATAATAATAATAATAATAATAATGATGATGATGATAAATTATACAATATTGTATAAAATAAAGGAAAATAATAAAATATATATAACCAAAGCTTACAACAGAAATCCTAAAAAAATAAATAAGTAAAATAAAATTACCCCCAACTGACCCTGCCCTGTTTCTGCAGTCCTGTCACGTTCTTTTCCGCCATCTTGAATCCACTTTTGTCTTTTGAAAAAGAGTGGTCCCTTTCTCTCGAAAGTAATCAAAGTTCCATACCACCCACGGACTTTACATACACCGGACATACCAGCAACTTGGTTATAAATAATTATACATTGAGGTGAGGAAAGATAGACGAATAAAGGCTAGACACCCCTCTTCTGAAGCATACCCGTCTACATTTGTTTGCTTTTCTTTCTTTACTTTCATAATTCCGGTCTTTCTCCGCATTGTCTTTGGCTTTAAAAGACATCTATATATTCCTTTACCAACAATGCTTCAAGCAAACTACTACCTACTCTTATATATATATATATATATATATATATATATATATATATATATATATAATTTTTTATGTAAATACAGCCATATCTTGCTACGATGTGCGGACCATGTCAATCATATTAGATATCATCAGGCAAGAAAAATTAAGGTACAAAAAACGAAAAATTTTAACACCTTTTCAAACTTTGAAGAGAGAGAATTCGCCATGAATGGCGATAGATGAAATTTAAGTTCTTATGAGAATATGTTAATTCTGGAGATTCGCTTTCTAATGAGAGAAGGGGTAGTTTAAGGTTAAGGAATTAGTAAGGAGAGGGAGGGGGTAATATAGTAATACAGAGGTGGGGTGTGAAGACAGTAGGGGCAGAAGGAAGAAATAGAGACTGGAAAAAAATAAATAAAGTAAATAAACAAACCAATAAATAAATAAAATAAAAAATAAAAGACTCAACTAAAAGACATCAAATCTCTATCAACTGACCAGTTGACTAAATTTAGTTACATCTTACCAATAGCTGAAACACACCTAAATGACCTGAAATTTGATCCTCACCATCGGGTTTCATCGGTAGCTATAAAAACTGTGCTAGTCCAGCCTCTATTTCTCCCCTCTCTCCACTACTGTTTCACACCCCCACCACTGTATTACTATATTACCCCCTTCCTCTCTATATACTAATTCCTTAACCTTAAACTAAAACATTACATAAAAATAAAAAAATATATAACTTGCTCTCTTACGATTGAGCACTATCAACTACCCTTGTTGAAATTCAATTCTTTTCAATTTTTGGATACCACTGAAGAACTATATATATATATATATATATATATATATATATTTGCTTACTGTATTTTGGGGAAAGAGTTCCGACAAAGTGCTCGATCACAAAGAAAAACTTTTTCGATATAAGAGCTAAATATTTATTTATTAGTTTTACAGAAGTTCAGAAAAACATTGGTACCGTCCGTTTCAAGCCCAAACACCGTTAATGGTAACACGTAAATAATGTTCGGCTCTCGTCAGCCATGGGGGCAGAAAACAAGATGGCTGACGAGAGCCGAACATTATTTACGTGTTACCATTAACGGTTTCCCCTTGTGTTTGGGCTTGAAACCGACGGTACCAATGTTTTTCTGAACTTCTGTAAAACTAATATATATATATATATATATATATATATATATATATATATATATATATATATATATATATTAGAATAAAACATGTATAAATACATTTAAAGACCAAACTGCAACGCGAATTTTTTATGAATAAACGGGTGTTTATTTTTAAAGAAATATATTTCGGATTAAGACTCCTTTGTCAATCTTTTTTTTTCCTCTTCTTCCTCGACATAATGTAGTTGAAGATAGTTCGATGAAGAGTCCACATGATGTTGTTAACTGTGGGGGTTTTATGAAGCCGGATAGTTGACGCGCGATCGTGCATTTTGAAAATCTGGGTAGTTTTTTTTTGTTTTTATCCGTTAGAAGCGCTGAGTGAAATTTGAAGAATAAAACATGTATAAATACATTTGAAGCCAAAACTGCAACGCGATTTTTTAAAATGAATAAACGGGTGTTTATTTTTAAAGAAATATATTTCGGAGTAAGACTCCTTTATCAATCTTTTTTTTCCTCTTCTTCCTCGACATGATGTAATGGAAAATATTCTTACTCCGATAATGTGGGTTAAATTGTGGAAATGTGTAACAATCCAAGAATTATGGGATTCAACGACATACGTCAACATATATACTTACAGATTACTAGGAGTCACCCTGGATTCAATGAGATACATGCAAATGTATGCAAGCAGAATACATGGTCACCTAGGATGTAATGAGATAGATGCAAATGTATACTAGCAGAATACTTGGCGTTGCCTTCGATTGAATTAGATTGATTGAAATATATACTAACAGAATACCTTGCGTCGCCCAGGATTTAATGAGATTGATTGACATATATACTAGCAAAACACCCAGCGTTGCCCGGGATTTAATGAATTAGGTGAGAATATATATTAGCAAAATACCTGGCATCGCTTGGGATTTGATGAGATACATGTGTTGTATATTACCTGTCCTTACATATACATGCTGTAAATTACCTACCCTAGGTAAGATACAATTATTTCATATGTGTAATACCCGTCTTATGTAGATAAAATATTCTTTTGCTCGAAATAGCAAATGATACATAAACATACAAAATTCCTCTCTCATAAGAATAATAAATATATTACAAAACCAAATCCAATTTTTTCATTGTGTGTACGGTCCCGAGCAACGCCGGGTAGCCCCGCTAGTCTAATATATAAAAGGCAAAATGTGTGTGTGTGTGTGTGTTTGTTTGTATGTCTGCTAAAAACTTTTGACAGACACAACAAAAATTAACAAACTTGGTATCATATGAAAGCCCCATCCTTTGGATGACAAATATCGAAAAAAAAACCTACCTATATATATATATATATATATATATATATATATATATATATATATATATATATATATATATATATATATGTGTGTGTGTATATATATATAATTTAGACGCCCTTTTTCTTTACATAGAAATTGGGTTAATCATTCAACATTCTTTTTATTAATGTATCTCAAATGCATATACGTTAATTTGCTTTTAAAAATATCGTTATTTATACAATTATTATTGCATGTATAATTTTCCTTAATTTTTCATTAATGGACCCACGACCTGTAATTATAACACGATTTGGTCCGCGGTGTCGAATGAGTTGTCGACCTATGATGTAAAGTTTGCAGCGAAATTTGTAAGTTTAGAAGCCAATAAAAAGCTGAACTTACAAAATTATCCTGAAGTGAACATTAAAAAAAAGAAAAAAAGAAAGAACCGTTAAAAACCATACGGAATTTGCTTTACCTGTGACATCATTCACGGGCAATATGAACTGGAAAAATACATTGAGGACATTGCGAAAGCTGCTGCAAAGAAGGTGGGTTCCCTCTATCGAGTTAGAAAACTACTTAATCATGAGAGTATCCTATATTTCTACAAGGCCATCATTCGCCTATGCATGGAGTATTGTTGTCAGATCTGGGCTGGTGCATCTAATACTAGCTTCTCCCTTTGGGATAGGGAAAAAGAAAAGAAGAATTTGCAATCTAATAGGTCCCAGTTTGTCAACTAAGCTTCATCCTCTGTCTTATCGCCGCAATGTTGCATCTCTGTGCTTGTTTTCCAAATATTTTAACGGAATGTGCTCTGATGAACTCGTTGCACTTGTGCTCCTTCGGTGTGCATATTCCTGACAAACTCGTTTAGCAACAAAATCTCACCCCTTCAATGTTGAGGTCCATAAATACCAGAAAGCTTTCTACTTTAATTGTTCCTTCCCTCAAACAGTTAGACTTTAAAATTCCCTTCCTGCTACCTGCTTCCCTAACTGTACTGACATGCAGAAGTTTAAATGAGAAAAAAAAACAATCATATTACAAGGAAGGAAAAGAAAAATATCTTTCCTTTCCAGATCATAGCGTATATCATCGGAACAATGTTGATTTATAATTCTTAAATATTTAAATGGCATGAATACATTTTTGTTGCGCATAAAATAATGAGAAAAAATAAAAATGGAAAAACAGGAGTAAAAGAAACAAATAAAAATATACACGGATTAAACCGTTTTCCTCATTCACATAATTTTAGTGTGTATTCTGTTAAAGAAAAATAAATGGCGGGATTTATGAAATGACGAGATTTATGAAATGACGAGATTTATGAAATGACAAGATTTATGAAATGACGAGATTTATGAAATGACGAAATGGGATTTATGAGATGACGCCATTTTTTATCGATTGTCTCTCGACACAGTAGAACCCCGGGATACGGGGACCCTAGGATACGTTTTTTTCAGGTTACGATGCAGAATACGATGTTTTTCCGATTTTTCTGGTTACGGTATTTGTCCCGCCTTAGGGTGTTATTTATAATGTTATTTGATTATATACATGTGTATTATTTACTGTACTATATTTTGTTACTATTAGGTTGGTACAAAAATAATGTCGTTTTTTGACGTTCAACTATGTATATAAAAACGACATTATTTTTGCATCAACCTAATAATTTTTCTAATGCCGTATCCCAGAGTTCTACTATGCTTTTGGAAATTTGAAGAAGCACCTGGGATTTTATTCAAATATGGATGAATAAGTAAACTGAAGAATGAGAAAAATAAGAAAAAAATAAAAATTTAATAGTTGAATTTGATTTGCAGATTAAAGTTTTGGGAGAACGATTATTTGGTTAGGAAAAAGTGTAGTATCTGTTTTGATACTATATTTCACCTTTTCTGTCCTCAGTCAGTGGAGTAGAAATCCTCCGTGACTGAGACAATTTTTATTTTTCTTCCCATCCAGAGTGCCCCTTTTGGGGAGCTGGATTTTCCTCCACATTAAAAACCGACCTTATGTAAAAATCTGTTCCCATGGGAAGGAAAGTAAATAGGAACATATCTTGAATATATTCTTCATCAAGATTTGGCTGTTGGTTGTTTTTGTTTTACGGCATATCAACCATTTTAGGTTATTTAATGCCAAATCCAGTTATTTTTAAGTATTTTTTTAATAGAATATATATATATATATATATTTTTCAAGTCCTTTCTATTTAACTCATAGTGGGGACTCTAACAAATACTACCACTCCGAGTCAGAGCGGACCTAGAAGCAATAGTAATTAAAGGGTGGCTTCACACTCTCCAAAGCCCGCATGCTGGGGCCTCACGATAGGATATAGTTTAAGGTCATATCCAGGACCCTCTTCACCAAGAAAAAGAATGTGTATTTTGAAATAGGCAAAAACAACTGCTAGAATAAAGTTGTTTGTTAAAAGTAACCTTAGAATATATACACACACACATAATAAGTGTTCTGAAGTTACATAATTGCGTAAGCACGAAACACTTGTGTCTGTAGCTATAAAGAATAATTATTGTTTAATTATAACTATCAAGCCCTTTTAAAACACATGAAACAAAAGAGGTTTAATTATATTTTCTAAATCTAAGCAGAGTTTTCACTAGAAAACCCTGCTATGTTTAAGAGATTGCATTTTCAGTTGTCTGACTAGTATGTGGCTTTTCTCTACAATCTTATGCATGTCAATAGAAAAAAAAGTGGAAGTGACTAACTTTTTCATTGATGTCAGTCTTTATCCGCTTTTGCTTTTTGAAGTCGTGTAGATGGGTAAGTTTGTTTTTTTTTTTATCTTATCCTCTTTTTCTTTGCTCTTGTTTTCTCTCCCTCTTACTCTCTCCTTCCCTTCCTTTTCGCCTTTCATTTTTCCTCTGTTATTTCGTACCCATTTTTTTATATAATTTTTTTTTTTTGCTTTTAATGCCAAGAAACCACTAAGAAGGTACAAGATCTAATTATTTAATTTGCTTACTTATTTCGTTATATGCACTTTGTTAGAGAGAGGAAGTGACTTTGGCATTCTCTTATCTCTCTCTCTTTCTCTATCTCTTTCTCTCTCTCTTTCTCTCTCTCTTTCTCTCTCTCTATATATGTATGTATGTGTGTGTATGTGTGTGTGTGTGTGTGTGTTGTTTAAATTCCTTGTTTCTATTGTTTCACTGCGGAATAATAACTAAAAAGACAGTCAACTAGAATTATGCAATGTTCACGACTTCCGGCCGTGCGAACACTCTAGATTGTCTAATGTATTCGCCCGAATTCAGAGTTTCATAATGCTTAATTCCCTTTCATTGCCGTGGTAACTGTTTAGTAGCCCTGAAGTAAAGGCTTAGCAAATGGAGCAAACGGTAGCTTCGAGGCTGCGTTCGAATCTCATGACCGACAGCAATTGTCACCTCCTACATTGATGATTGCGTAAGCATAAAACACTAGTGTTTGCAGGTATAAAGCATAATTTCCTATTAATTATATGTATGTGCATGACTTTGTTCCCTATGGATGTTGATTAGCAGGGTTTTCATATTTACAGATGGCAAGGTGTTCATATTAGGGCACATATATAACGGGACTCATGTAATCCCGACATAACGATAGTGATGATGAGGAAGAGAAGACATTTATATATATATTACAGTTCTTTTAATGCATACATTGAAGAGAGGGTGATATGATGCACAGTTCTTAACACAGAGGAGGGAAGATACATTATCTTCTAAGGGTTACATAATGTTCATTATAAGATGATAAACACAATTATCTTTTGTTCATGATGAAAGATGACACAAGACAACAGTTACAACATAATGATGACTTCTTTCTTCATCTGATCGGCCGGTCGATGACATCAGGAATTCAACTGGTATGGCTACATTGGTTTACTCCTCTCCCCTCGCCTCCAAGAGGTTCTGACTCCAACTCATCAACTAACCAACTGACTGCCCAACTCTCTGATTCTCAACTAACAAACTCTTAGATCCTATATTGAGAATCTCCCTTTGTCTATGACGTCAGACGTTTGTTTTCAAATGTGACTAATTTCACATGGCTTTTCGTATGTTTGTCCAACACACTCTTGACAAACAAAAGAATCCTCAATTCTAATGTAACCTATTTTTAAACGATATAATTTAATTTGCATTGTGCATTCTTTTAGCTGACATTTTTAATATTCCGATTTTTAAAAGAATGGACAGTCAACTCTTTTTCCGATATATAAACAATATTTATCTATTCTAATAGAATTTAACATTAGACTAAATTTCTAACATTCCATTTCTTAACCTTGCTTACAAAGTTCGATTCTAGGCTTATTCTAATCTCATTTTCACTTATCTAGTATCCTTCTTATTTACATGGGAAGGGGACAATGTAACATCGATTTCGAAACGGCTGGGTCGATTTTATCATTTCTCGCAAGTACTGGAAACGTTTTTAGGTATTGTAATAAAATGCCTCCGATAAGTATCGCAAATCGATAATCGAAAAAAATCCAATTAAAGAAGGAACAGACTGATTTTAATTAAAGTTAACACCCTTATACAGCATAACATCACAAGTGCATTAGCAATATATTGTGAACTAAGTCACTGTTTTTTCTTTTTATTTACATTCATTTTACTTGAGTAAGTTTTAAGAGATCAAGGGGCTCCCTCCTGGAGCTAACACTTGATTCTGTTATGATTTAAATTTTTATCCCAGGGCTCTTTTAAGAATAGATGCTTTTTATATTTCGTTACAGCTTGGTCTTGGGATTGCTTCTAAGTATTTCTGAAGATTCTTTCTTATTAAGCCAGTTGCTTCTATCACAATCGGTATAATGTTTATTTCTTTCAGAGACCATGTGGTTTTTAGATCATTTTTTAAGTCCCGATATTTTGTTATCTTTTCGCGTTTAGCTATATTAAGGCCAAGATCATTTGGAACTGTGACATCGATAATGAGCGCAGTTCTTTCGGGCTTGTTCTATATTACATATGACTTGATGACCTTGTCTTTTATGTCTTTTCACAGCGTAATGCGGTGAGTTTCAAACTAAAGCAGTCAACCAATCAATGTGATTGAAAAATAGTCGATTTCATCGATTTCGATGAAAATAAAGGTATTGAAAGCTCGGACAACGTCCGGCTTCTTTGATATATATATATATATATATATATATATATATATATATATATATATATACTAGACTACCCGTGACCCGTTGGATCAGTGTATATTATAGCTAGCTATGGAATAGTGAGTACATAATCATGCCCCATATATGCGGGCTTGCGATTATATGGATTAATATCCGGAAAAAGTACTTATCTTTTGAAAATTTAGATGTGATATTCGTTTCCAGCATTCCCGAAAACATATAGAAGTTGTCATTTAAAATAAAAATGTTAAGGTGGAAATCAAATAAAAATTTATCAAAACTTCTAATTTTATATTTGCTTTAAAAAAGCTAAATTATAGACAGTGTTGGTCATCCGAACCTTAAAATTTTCTCTTACGTCACTTCCGTCGAATGACTTTGTAAAACAAAGAAGTACGGCTCTTAACGAAAGCCAGTATGGTATAAATCACTTACTTATCAACGGTTATAGCTTTTGCCCGTTTTTAACAGGCTATAAACTGTATTGTTTGGATAATTTTCAAAGTATTAATAAATATTTGCAAGTAATTTTAACATCTTTGAACTGCCAATTCCGGAATCTAATGCAATAAAAAAATACTTAAAATAGTTTAAATCGTAAAAAAATAAAGCAAATACGCAAGAAAATAACTGCTATTTCGTTTGTTTACTATCAAACGTAGGATTTACCGGTTAAATGGTCTTATTTTCTTTGCGTTTTCTTAACCAACCACTTAACTATGAGATTTCGCTTCTATTGCTTTTAGTAACAATTATTTATTGTATGATTTTTAGTCATGTTTCATTTATAATAAAAGTTACATGTTCTTATGTGTTGATGCTTAAATAGTTTCTTTTTATTAACACGGTTTCATCGACTAGACAAGCTGATCTGATTAATTTTAGTACCCTCAAACAGAATATATAAAGGACTTTAAATCGGAAACATATTTGTGTTGTTTTTGTTTGAAAACGATTCCAACTTGCAATGAAATATATAAATAAAATTCGTAAAATGCCGATGTAAAAAAAAGCAAAAGGGATTTACAGTTGTGCTTTTGAATATTTTAAATGCGAAAAAATTGTCAATTAAAAAAAAAAGCTTTCATGGCTTTGTTATTATTTACTTACGCATGCACATGATTTTTAAACCGGAAGGTGTAAACCGGATGGACGGTTTCAATGCCCAAGCAAGACGATTTGAGTTTTATAATATATATATATATATATATATATTTATATATATATATATATATATATATATATATATATATATATAGTAATTTATAAAATATATAATGCGATTAAGCTACACTGAATATTCCGCGTTTCATCCACTCTAGGACTCCTCAGGCTTATGCGCGAATTCTGTGATTGTTTATCGTTTTTATATCGTTTTTTTAGCATATAAAAACGATAAACAGCCACAGAATTCGCGTATAAGCCTGAGGAGTCCTAGAGTGGATGAAACGCGGAATATTCAGTGTAGCTTAATCGCCATATACATTTTATAAATTACTGACTAGCTCTACCTACGTATTGAGCACTTTTGAAGTAAATACTTAAAGTTTACGCATAAATCTATACTTTTGTATATTAATTTTATGTGAGTAAATTAAGTAGTTAAGTAGCAAATATATATATATATATATATATATATATATATATATATATATATATATATATATATATATATAAAATTGTCAGCTATTCTAGTTAATTGCACGTTCCTATATATATTTCTCGGTTTTGTTTCATTAGTAAATCAATAAGCTGTAAACACTTTCTTGCATAATATCTCTCCTATAGAAGTTAAAAGGCTTATCTAGCAAAGTTACATATGTGCATCTGATAGTCACGCAAAAAAATAAATAAATAAATAAATAAATAAATATAGACGAGTCATTCTCTAAAAGTTCACCAAGAGCTATTAGAAAATAGTTGAAAGTGGTCGAGAAAACTCCATAGATAACAGATATATATTATTATCAATTAAATACAAATTACACATTATTAGAACGATTAAAAAGGTTTCAAGCTCAATTCTACAAATAAGTTAAATTTTAGCAAGGCGATTATCTTTACGATCGAGGTTTCTTAGTTTTGTTACGATGTTTGCTTATTTGCATACAGCCTAGCCTCCGCATCACTTAACCAATAGTCACAAAACTTGAGTAAACTATCGGTCCAAGTTGGAAGTAATTTAATTTTAGAATATGTGGGGAAGTATTTATTCATCATTTCTCCAGGAAAGGTGTGGGATTGGTAAAAAGGGTTTCTGTGGAGCGAATTAGATTCGAATTTAACATACACGGTTTTAGCCCGTGTCATTAACCACTTAGCTACCTAGCCACCGCCACTCCAATATATGTATATGAGTAGGTCAAGGTCACGGTAAAGGTAGAACTTAACTTTTAAAACTCGGTTACTTCGATTTTTTTTTTTTTACCGTATAGACATGTTACTTAACTCATATTGTAACAAATAAAGATCCCCATCTTACATGATCTTGACCTTTGGAAGGGACATTGAAAACCATGGCTTACATTTTGACGGAATTTCTGCTTTAAACGTTTGATAAATTTGATTTCTAATCATATGGATAATTTTTGAATCATAATTTCGGGCATACTTCATACAAGATGGAAAAGTAAGGTGTAACAATTCTTGGCCCATCCTCACGTTGTCAGGCAGAAGTATGTATATAATAGCTGACTTACACTCTTATTCAGTACAATTCATAAATATGTTTATAATTGCTAAACATAAAGGATATTAATAAATCATGCGCTCCTAAGTTTTAACATACAGAACGGCAGAGATAAAAGGACACTAAAATTATTATTATTAGAGAATATATATATATATATATATATATATATATATATATTAGACATTAAGAGGGGATTATAGATGGATATACAAATACCCGTTCACATACACCTTTCACGATAAAGCTAGAACCCAGAATTAGAGAGAATCGAGCAATTGCATCGACAACAGACAACGTCAGACCTAAAGTGGGGTTCGATGTACTGCACACCGTAGAATGTACAAGTGGATAAAAAATATAAGAGTTTAAAACTCAATGCATAGGTTGCGCCGTGGCCCATATGGTTAGGGCGTCAGT
Organism: Euprymna scolopes; assembly: GCF_053919585.1. Taxonomy (NCBI): domain Eukaryota; kingdom Metazoa; phylum Mollusca; class Cephalopoda; order Sepiida; family Sepiolidae; genus Euprymna; species Euprymna scolopes. The sequence continues at coordinate 60,165,501 of NC_136499.1, forward strand.
ATTGCACACTACATGAATGCGACGACCTGGGTTCGCGCCTATTTCGGAGCACGTCACTGATGAGATGCAGTACATCGAAACCCACTTTGGGTCTGGCGTTGTCCGTTGTTGATGCAATTGCTCGATTCTATTTAATTCTGGGTTCTAGCTTTATCATGAAAGGTGTATGTGAACGCGTATATATATATATATATATATATATATATATATATATATATACGCGCGTGCCTATAATTTTTGTGTGTATTGATATTCATATTAAAAACATTTTTTTCTATTTATTTAAAAAGTAAATGCAACATTGTTATATACGGGTCGTGGAGTTGCATTCATTTGCAAAACACCTAGCTAATTTGCATATTCTTTAAAACATTCATTTTAATTAATTCCATATTAGTTTTTTTTCCGGTTTTCTTTTGGGATGATCATCTTTAGTTAACTGTTACGTGTAATTATATTCATGCAGATATTCTACGTGATTTATACTTGCGTAATATTTGCGTAAAAATGTTATAGTTAACACAAACCTATTTCTATTTATATTTAGTTTGTTTGTTTAAAGAATTTGCCTACTAAACTCCTCCTAGAGTTTTTGGTCTTCAGACATGAAACTTAATATATAGGGTATTTGAATTCATGAGAAACTTTATAAATCGGTGCAAAAGTGTGAAAATTAAAAAAAAAACTGGAAGTTGCCATGTGAAGGTCGAACGTCGACATTACATATATGCATACGTAACGTAATAGCTATTGGTTCATGTTTTAAGTTTTAGCCTAGCAGCAAACATGTATTTATAGCGCAAGCATTAAGGTCAAAGGAAAAAGTAAATTGTAAGCTAAACGTTTTGGTTTTGATTCTCGGTGGTAGCGCACATTCCATTAATTTAATCTATCAATTTAAATAATAAAATCAAAACGAATTTTTTTAAGGTTGATTTTCGATTTACAATTTTTATTATCTCAATAGTCTTATATTCTTTTATATGAATATTTTTTTTTTATTATTGAAAACTTGTTATTAAAAGAAAATCCATTTAAACTTCATATCGCGTGATATTTGAATTTATATCATTTAAAGCTTTTTAAAAATAATTATTTTTTATAATTATTTTTTTTGTTGTAATTCGAATAATTATATTACCGAGAAAAAAATTATCCAGAAAGTGTTTTTTTTTTCCAGATAATATTGAATTTATGTCCAATTTTATTTACAACTTTGAAGTAAGTAAAATAAATAAGAGGATTTTATATATATTTATATATAAAAATTACTATTTCTGAATTATTTTATCTTTTCAGCTTTAAAAAATGTTGAAACTTTTATCAACCCACATTTATTTTGCTTAGTTTTCGGACCATGAAGTATAAGGAAGGTAGACCACCTAAAAATATATTTCCACTAATATATTTATCGAAACCTACTTTTAATATATAAGTTTATTTAATAATGATTGAATATCGAAAATTTCAGCAAAATATGATTATTATTTGATTTTTACTAGATTTTTAAAATATGGATGTGTGAACGGCTTAAAAAACGTCACTGCATAGGAACGTTGTTTTAAAGCGTCGATAATGTAAACACGATTTTTGTCTCGCATTTTCATTATTTTATATTTTTCCATTATTTTTGTATGCTGTAAAAATTAAAAAAAATATTAGCAGTTTATTTGAAGCTTTTTCTATTAAATGGAAAAAAGTTAGGATGATAATATTAAATTAAATTACAATTACATCGTGTTACATATATGGCGGAGAGTAAAACTGTGGCGACCGTTGGAGGTACCTACATTACTATACATTGGCTCCACAATAATGTAATAATAATTACGAAATCTGCAAATATATTTAAGCGTATTTTACGACTGGGAAATGCCGGGAAGACTGCTAGCATTCTCTCTCTCTCTCTCTCTCTCTCTCTCTATATATATATATATATATATATATATATATATATATATATATATATTTTGCAACTAAATAAAATTATAGTAATAGAATTATGGACAATAAAGAATTATAATTCACGTAATAATAAATTTAATTAAAGCAACAATAAGAACTTAATTACGTAAGGATTTAAATTCAGATAAGATAAATAATTTAATACAACCGGAAATTGAAAATATGTTGTTTTATTTTGTAAAAAGTTTCGTATAAATTTAGTGGGTGTAGCAAACATGTGTAATATATTCTATTCATTGTGTTATTCAAGTAAATATGGATATCTTAATTACAAATAATAAATTTATTAATTACTAAATAGAACATTTTTAGTAGTATATACCGAAATTAATGAAATTTGTTAATACGAATAGTTGTTTTCTTTCTGACTTAATTTCTAACTTCAAAATGGCGTAATGTAAGCAAATAGTAAGGTAATTAGGTTATTGCAGCTTCTCTTCCAATTTTCGTTTTTTTTTTAATTATGCTCAAATGCATTTTATTTCCTTTTGGTGGATTGATAGTGGCTATTTCTTCTGATGAGTTAAGAGCAAAGTAGATTCATTGATTGATATGGGTCGAAATTGAAAAAATCGTTATACATTTTGTACATTCATCTTAGTTTATTTTTATTTTTTAATTTTTAATAAGTTCATCTGCGTGTCACGTTGGTACAATGGTAATGTAACCAGCTTTGAATGGTTCGGCTTCGATTCTAACTGAGAGCACCCAAACACTCTTTTTTACTGTTGAAATCCCGACTTACAAATAATATATATGAAATCTGGACAAATTAATATATAATATTTATTTTAAGCGTATTTTACGCCCGAGCAAAGCCGCCACCCCCTTCCCTGCAAGTATTATATATATATATATATATATATATATATATGTAATTATATGTAATTATATATAATCATATGTAATTATATATAATCATATGTAATTATATATAATTATATGTAATTATATATAATTAGGTTGATTATTTACTTTGAACCTTAATCAGTTTGTATATATATATATGTTATGGATTAAAAAACAAATTAAAGGTACAAAAAATCCAAGCTCAATGAATATCTTTTTGTTAAAAATTCCAAAGATCAAGTTTTCTCTGATAGTTATGAATTGTTTTCAAAAGGTATGGATTACAATATTGTTGCGTTCGCGACCAACAAGTCGGCAAAATTATGTCTTTGCCGCATTTGTAGTCGCTTACCCTTCAGATACTAATCTTAAAAATCTAGAAAAAAACAAACAAAAAAAAAAAACAGAATATTTAGGACAATATGCATAGTTCATACATAATTTTTCCCGCTGAGAAGGTCACGACTATACTGGATTTACCTGAAATAATTATACATATTATTTGGTAGGTGAAAAGATAATGTCGTTTTTATATATATAGTTTTGGACGTCAAAAACGATATTATATTTGCGCCAAATTTATATATATATATATATATATATATATATATATATATATATATATATATATGCATACTGTATAAAACATCCTCACACTAGACAAATATGTAATCGAAATCAGACAGTGTTAATTCCAACAAAATGTTTATATATATATATAAACATGCTAACAAAATGTATATATATATATATATATATATATATATATATATATATATATATAAACATTTTGTTAGAATTAACAGTGTCTGATTTCGATTACATATTTGTCTAGTGTTAGGATTGTTTATACAGTATGCAGTTACAGAGGAAAGTATCAGATAGCTAATTGATTGTTATTGTTAAGTAACCTTATATTGTAATTTTCTTCTTTAACATGAGTTTTCGTGTTTTTGATTTCTTATGTTTCTTGTTAACGTTTCTTCCGTTTTGTTTTGGAACAGTGCTGTTTTTTATAATTAAATGAAAGCCTTCGATGAGCAGCCTGTTAAATCGAGGTCTATATTATTCTTTACGTGCTGTGAAACGTGCGTAAGACGGAAATGAAAATATAAGGAATTTGTCGAAAAAAAACAAAAACATCAAAACCTTTTAATTTTGGACTGAGTTTTTCTTTTGGGCCATTGAAATGAGTTATCCCTCCACCTCTCTCTTTATATATATATATATATATATATATATATATATATATATAAATATATATATATATATATATATATATATAAATATATATATATATATATATATATATATATATATATACAAACACACATATATATGCTCAATTATATTCGTATATATACGAATACATATATGTATATAAATGTATATATGTGTATATATATATAAATATTTAAATGTATATATAACTATATATATATAAATATATATATAAATATATATAAATATAAATATATATATAAATATATATATATATAAATATATATATAAATATATATATAAATATAAATATATATATATAAATATATATATATATATAAATATATATATAAATATATATATATATAAATATATATATATATATAAATATATATATATATAAATATATATATAAATATATATATACATAAATATATATATATATAAATATATATATGAATGAATATATATATATATATATATATATATATATATATATATATATATATATATATATATATATATATATATATATATATATATATATATATATATATATAAGAAGCAAAAAGATCATAGGTTAAATTATTCTTCCGAATGTGATTGAACTTGACGATTGAAAAGGTCCGCCCACATAAAAAAGGCATCGGATTGAAAGGAGGAGCAAACATTATTGACGGCGGAATATCATTTTGCTCTACAATTTATTCTCCTATTATTTTTCTCCTCCGTTTATCTGCGGAGAGGGAAGGGGCGAGGACTTCACGACCCGGCTGTTTGAATTGGTGACGCCAAGCATGTCAAGTGAGATGTGGTGACGAAGCCAGACAGGTGCGACTTTCTGGGTGCATTTTTTTCTTTCCTTGTTTTTTTTTTTTTTTTTTTACTTATGACCAGTGCGTTCGTTTCTAATGCGATTTGTTCCTTGGATGGCAAATGTTGCTCTTTCTTTATTTTCTGCTTTTCTTTCTTTATTATTTTTTTTTTGTTTCATGCAAACGTCTTACCGTACAGTTAGACATTATCCCCCTCCCACCCAGAGTTGCTTTTATAATATCAAAACCAATAAAAAAGAAAAAAAAAGTTCATAATGCGTTAATGGTTCGTTTGAAATCTCCTTCTTTTTTTTTTTATAAAGGAAAATTTTAACTGGAACCGTTTTTTATTTATTTAATTAGTTCTTCTTTTTTCTTGGTAAAAAGTTTCTAGGAATAACATCCACTTCAGAACTGATGGAAGATTTACATCATCTTTTCGTACTAAATTCACTTATAAAAAAGGTTCGATCATTCTATCGCTCCAAAAAGTATCTCACCTTTGAATCAATCCTCTACCTATATTCAAAGATGTAGTACTGTTGACAGATCTGTGAAGGTGCTGCCTAAACCATTGTACACATAACTTATTTCCAATTCAATAACAATTTCTACAAGCAAAATTTCGGTCTTCTTAAGGGTAACCCTCTTAGTGGAGTATTAGCCCGCCTTTTCTTAGAATTCCTAAAATCTGGTCCTTTCACATTTATATTATCTCCAAACATTTTATTTTAGAATATTTTAGATACATTGACGACATTTTAATTTTTCTTTCTCAAAACACGTATATGACTAATATTAAAGACAGTCGAACTCAGTCGAACCCACCATAAATTTCACCTATGAAACAGAAAACAATCATTCCTTACCTTTTCTAGACATACTTATTATAAACATCTAAGAATAAACTATCCTTCAAAGTTCACCGCAAAACTACACACAAAAATGATTACATACATTTCTATTCACACCATAGTAACAAACTAAAAACAGTTATGATAATTGATTTCTTCTTACATGCATGCAGAATTTGCAGTTCAGAATATCTGGACGAAGAATTCAAATACCTCACAAATACTTTACAAACCTTGCAATATCCCGCATAATAAAGCCACACAAATATTTTTCAGGATAAATAAGCAAAAATCACATACACCAGACATTTCTCTCATAAACAGATATCTTTTTGTTCCCTATACACACCTATAATACAATACTTTGCAACACACTAAACAAACTAGAAATTCCAATCATACAAACTACATCACAAACTATAAAAAACATGAAAAACAACAAAATATACCCAAAACAAACCAATTTCCAATGCAGGTATATACACTGTTCCTTGTCAGAATTGCCATTATATATGTTGGTAAAACCCAACGTAGATTAGAGAAAAGACTCAATGAACATAAACGAGATATAAGGAATAGCAATTGTCTGAATGCATTATTCTCTCATTCATTGCAACATAATCATACTTTTAACTTCCAACAATCAGAAATAATTAAATTTATTTGAAATAAACTGCAACGAAGACTTCTTGATTACGCGCTTATCGCGAATTCAAGCACAATTAAACAACGTGGGATTTTCTATAATTTATCGCCATTAATAAGTGCACTCCTATTAAAAGAATATGATTTAATTTTAGGCATAGATTAACTCTCTCACACCATAGAAAAAACACCTATAATAATTAATACAAATAATCAGCCAATAAATTACATAACAAAAATACACTCATGTCATGTCAGTTACACATCCGTATTTGAATTATAACGAACATATTTTTCCAGAAAAGAATATGAATTGCATAATATTTTTTTTCAAATATACGAATGACTATACAAGTTATACAGGATTTATCCATGAGTTCGGGTTGATTATTTACCAAAGACATTTAGTTTAGGAATTTGAAAGTTTATTTTATTAAACCTCTATATATCTATCAATGCTCAACTTATATTTCTTTCATTTCTTCCAGGTATTCGGTAAGTTATGGCTGATAAGGTTAAGCGCGACTTGATTGTCGCTCTCAAGACTGCGGGCGTTAGCAACAAGTACATCGTTAAACAGCTCAAAGTGTGTAGAAAAACAGTTTTCAATGCCTGGAAACAGTTTCAAGAGACAGGCACAACCTCTGGTAAACCAATTCCAGGCAGACCACGCTCAATTCGCAGCAAAAGTGTTGTTTCTGCAGTGAAAAAGAAGATGGAGCGAAATCCACAGAGAAGTGTGAGGAAAATTGCGAAAGAGGCGAAGATCTCAAGATCTTCGATGCAAAGGATTGTTAAAAATGATCTTCGGTTAAGTCCATACAAAAAACAGTTCCGGCAGTTAATTTTGGAATCCTCGAAGGAGAAACGGCTGCACAGGGACAAGTTGATGTTACAGGAAAGGTCTTCATCTGGTCTGATGAGAAGATGCCCACGGTGGGGGCTGTGACCAATAAGCAGAACGATAAGGTTTATGCCAAAAGTTCAAAGGACTTGTCAGTCAACGCCAGAAGCCATTTGAAACACCAGAAGCCTGCCTCAGTCATGGTCTGGGCTGCTGTTGCATCCGATGGGAGCAAATCTCCGTTGATTGTGATTGAGGAAGGCGTGAAAGTCAATAGTCAAGGTTATTTGAATATGTTGGAGGAAAAGGTTCTGCCGTGGCTCACTGAATCATTTGGGGATGATTTCATCTTCACACAGGACGGTGCTCCAGCTCACACAGCGAATGTGTCTCAAATGTGGTGAAAGGACTATTTCCCAGGCTTCTGGGACAAGCAAATGTGGCCACCATCAAGTCCAGATATCAATCCTATGGACTTCGCTATCCATTTTGGAAAGCGACGTTTCGAGATAGTCCTACCACAATTTGGATTCCCTGAAGGCAGCTATTCATTCTGCTTGGGCCAAGTTGGACGAAGAAGTGGTGCGGCGTTCTTGCGCTTCAGTGGCAGCACGTATCAAGCTAATGATCAAAGAAAAAGGCGGCCATTTTGAAATTTAATCTTTTGATTTTGTTTGGAATATACTTCTAAACAATAGTGATCAAGCATTTTTTCATTTTCCTATTTCTAGTTTTAATTTTATTAAAGTTTTCCTGTGGGTGAGACTTTATGGGCCATACTGTATATATAAAAAACTTATTCTCTTGCACAACGTTATGCCCCTTCCTTTTTGAATTTCTAAGAACTTTTTTCGTTGTTGAAATGGAAAAAGGGCATACATTTCAGTACATCAAAAAATATTTTCAAATATTTGTACTGGTGTTTTGTTTTCTGAATTTCATTCATCCAGAGGAAGTCTTGCAAACGATGATGAACATATAACTTGGTTTGTTCCTTTTTCATCTCTTTATTTCGTCGGAATACTAATTCTAATATATATATATATATATATATATATATATATAAAATGGTGATTAGTAAAAACCTGAAGAGAGTGCTCAATACTATTGCAGAGCAAATATGCGTTTCATTTTTTATTACCGTTTTATCTGTTTAGTTACACATGTTTCGGTTGCCGGACCATATCTACGATCCAGCAGCCTCGTCAGACCTTACAGAAATGGCTATTATTATTTGGAAGAACGATTTTAGAGGAAATACGAGAAGAAGAAGAAAAAAAGGGGAAAGAGATAATAAGGGGGAGAGGGCGGAGATCGACAATAGTTAAGTTTTGAAGTTTAGAATACATTAGATTGTAGTGTGTGTGGGGGGGTTAGCAAGTTCATCTAGGCATGGATGAATTATAGTGATATAGGGAGGGGGAGAGAGGGGGATAAAAGGGAAGCGTAAGGAGAGGGGGGAATTTCAATTTTGGATTTAAAGATTTGGCTGTTTTTATTTGTTTAGCTACACACTAGAGTATATGAAATAGATGAGAGAGAGCGAGAGAGAGAAAGGATTTGTATACGCGTCATATGCGTTTGGCACATAAGGGGTTCATTTTCGAATGTTCGTAGCAGCCACGATAAGTCCATTCGTTCATAGTCAGTTAAGAGTGAATACATATGCCAATACATGCGTATATATGCATATATACACACATACATATATATAGTATCCATATACACACACAACCACATACGCACATACCTATATATACACAATGTACACGCAAACAAACATGCATATATATGCACACACACACACACCCATATACACATATACATACACATATATATATACATATATATATACACATACACATATATACATACATGTAGAGATACAGATCTCCAGTAAGATATTGATGTACATATACATACATACATACATACATACATACACACATGTACTTACATACACGCATATACATATACATTAACATACATATCCATAAATGTATACATACATATACAGACATATACATATATACACATACATGCGTATATCTATGCTAAGTAAATAAAATAAAGTTAGGATAAATAAATGGGTATAGTTAGTAATGAGAGATAAGGTAGACGCATGATAAAATATGTTCCAATAAATGTTGCTGGTTTAATATTTAGGGGTCTGTATGGATTTGTTTTGCTCATTAGGTAGGGGTTAAATTATATTGGCTTGTAAAAATTTTTTTTAGAGATCTAAATAAATATAAAGATAAAGAAAAAAAATAGAATAAATTAAAAAGTAAAAATGATAGAGATGATAGGAGGAAGGAGAGGAAGAATGATGGTTGTAAATTAAATGCGGTTAAAATGTAAATGTGTTGAGGGATCAATTTTTATTTCATTAAATGGTTTTTGTGTATATATTGGTTAAATTTATATGTATCGCGGATATAAATGTAAGTAGTAAGAGTTATTAGTAAGACTAGGATATTCAGAATTAGGTTTTGCTATATTTATAGTTATATCGTTAGTAGAATGCCTAGAAGTTTAAACTTTCGTTGGCCGATATAGAGGCCTGAAAGTTTAAAGGTTAAAGATTATGAAGGTGGTGGTTAAGTTCTAATGAGTCAGGGGTTCTTGTAATTCCGTTAAGTTCATATATATATATATATATATATATATATATATATATATATATATATATATATATATATATAGGGGGTGGGTGCCTAATATGGTGTTTTGGGCAATGGTTATGTCTAACCTAATATAGATACAAATATACATACAAACACATACACATATATATATCCAGCAATATGAGAGACGATTTCTTCTGATTGGCTGTTGGGTACTATAGCAACTTTTTCAACATTGACGTTTGAGAGACGAGTTCTTCTGATTCAAATGTTTCGCCATCACACGTTTTTGCCATATGTGAAAACCAAGTTGCACTCTTTCCATCATCAACGCTAATAACTACATCTAGCCCCCAATTGAAATAAACCGCTCTTGTCTTGGGGAAGCATCATGTCTTGACAAGCTTCTGGGTCTGAAATTCACTCCTGATCTGAAATGGAGCGCATACATCAAATCTGTTGCCAAAGGTGCTGAAAAATAATTGAATAATTCTCAAACGCCATTAGGTATCTCGCTGCCGATGCAATTCCCTATCTGTATAAGAGAATGGAGTAATACTAGGATGGAGTAATCTTGCTACATCGGGGCATCTTATCCTGTCTTGACAGAGTTCGAAACCGGCTTTGAAACCTGATAGGCGATGCCCTTTTCTCTTCCCTACAGAAAAAGATGTTGCTAGCCCGTCTCTGCTCTATCGCTATTTTTATGAAAAGTGCTCCTCTGAGCTCCAATCTATGGTCCACCTGCCAAACTTTCACAAAAATCATTCGTCTAGCTTAAACCACTGCCAACAATTCCCCCCCCCCACTCTCTATTTCTGCTGAAATCTAAACGTGGATTCCACGGACAAAGCTTCTTTTCTAGAACTGCTCACATGTGGAACTTTGTTCCGCTGGTTTGCTTTCCAGCTGACTAAAATATGGTCGTCTTCAAGTTCAATGCAAACAAGTTATTGTCGAGCAGTCCCCTTAAGTAATCAAATTATGCCAGATTTACGCTACTAACAATTACTACGTTATTTTCCAGATGACTACCGTACGCTTATTAATCATTATCCTCGAGTAGTCTTCGGGCCTTGATAAATGTTGACTGCCTTGTAAAAAGATAAAAAAACTAGTTTTATAAATATATTTAAGCTGTGATCATCCCTCACATCGCTAATACAGCTACGAACCAATTACTAAAAGAATCGTTGAAAACCGTGTTCTAGAAATGTTGTACTTAGTCCGTTAACGTGTAAAATGGTAATAATAAAAAAACAGCTTTATTATCAGCGGCTTTCAATTGATACTTTGCTTAACAACGTCTTCGATCATCAGCATTTATTGATTCATTAAATGGTCGGACGCAAAACCGAATGCTATCAATCATATTAAAAGACATTATTCCTCAAAACTCATTTCGACATAAACTGTTGCCACTCACGCCATTTTCTTTTGTTCCAGGACCAACTATTCATGACGTCACATATTTATAAGAAGAAATAGCGCAGAAATCATTATTATGAATTAAACATAGATCGCAGGAATTGATCGGAATAATTATTCCGTTATTCGAGAGTTTCTTTTCCCATTTGTGTCTGGTGACTTCCGCTAATTAACAATCACTGAAGATTGCATCCTCTCACACAAAATAAAGAAAATATCGGGAGAAACATTGATTGATATGTTCAATTACTTTGATTTATCGAGAGGTTTTCCATAGACTGACGTTTACTGAAAAATCGATATCTTATCAATAAATGCTTATATATAAATACA
>NC_136499.1:60182081-60192081 GCF_053919585.1 Euprymna scolopes
AAAATGGAGCGTTTTATTAGCCCTAAAAGAGCCCCTGAGTCACACCCAAGAATTATCGCGAAGTATAGCCAAACAAAATTATATAGAAATCAGTTAGTTACAACTTTTCAGAAAGTTTTATAAACATCCAATGCATCAATTTCTTATTTTCAATAAGCTCAAAAGTGTCAATTTTAGCCATTTTAACGGGAGGCAATCGGAGTTTTCCCGGAAAATCCGTTCTGTTATTTTTTTACCCATATCATGTTTAATGTTTGTGCAAAATTTCAAAACATTCCAAAGCGCAGTTATTGAGAAAAGTGCGGACAGACGAACGGAAAACGGACGAACGGAGAAGGATGAATTTACAGGTCCCCCATCCTTTTGTCGAGAGGCCAAAAAACTATTAGTCATAATCTTTGATTTTAATTAAAGCCTAATTAAAGGAAATTCCCGATATTAAAGAAAAACACATTTTCAGTCATTCAAGGGATATTTAAGCTCTTGAGCTTTTCCAAAAGTTATTAGAAAACTTCTTTGTTATATTATTACACGCAACATTTCGTAAACAATTAATGATATATAAAATTAATCTATAAAAGGCAACATACAATACAAAAACCGAAACAAAATAAAACGAGCTAAGATTGAATACAATATATATATATATATATATATATATATATATATATATATATATATATATATATATATATATACTAGTATGGGTGCCCGGCGTTGCCCGGGTATTTGGAAGTGTATGCTGAGCAAAAAAACAAAAAACAAAAAACAAAAACAAAAAAAGGTCAATTTTTTAAACTTTGACCCCTATTATGGCTCCTTAGCATTTATTGTTTTGGATTGAAATCAAGTTATTAAGTTAGATCCATGTCCAAGGAACCTATATCTAAAATTTCAAGTGTTTAGGCCCAAAATTGTCGGAGGAGTTTGGTAGAGTTCTCAAAGGTCAAATTGTTGAACTTTGACCCTTTAATAATCAAATTGGTTCTGTAGCTTCTTTATGAATGCCACTCTTCGGAGTGACATTGCTTGCAAAACATAGTTGTCACTAAAGTAAGGACTTTTTTTCTAGAAATTTTAGAATCGTCTCCATAGACTTTTCTGCATCATCCCATGATTTGCCTCATCAGAGTTTTCTTGCTTATTTACATTAGGGTCAAGAGAATGGGAGCTTTCGCTATTTTCATCACCATTACCGTCTTCAGGATATTGATCCGTAGTTTCCTGATCTTGTTGCACCCACATTTCAACATCATTTTCATTAAGTGATTTAAGAACAGGGTGGTTGGTCGGTAACCGTTTGGTTTCAAGAAAATTTTCTAGACCAGATGTATTTTCTAATTCTTGCAGTTCAGAAGCCTTTGGCGCTGGGCATAATTTACCCTATGCTTTTGTCGATGTGCTTGCTCGAACTTGATTCCATGCACTTGCGAGAGAAAATATAGCATATTTGATAGTAAAATAGCGCTGAAATTCGCTTATACTCACGGTACTATTTATCATATTCATCATGAAATCATTTCTGTAGAAACATTTTAAGTTCTAAATAATCCCTTGATCCATAGGTTGGATAAGAGAAGTCACATTAGGTGGTAAGTAGCACACAAAAATATTCCCGCAAGATGACACTAGTTCTGACTCAAGAGGATGTGCTCTACAATTGTCCAACAGAAGCAAGCACGTTGAATCAGGTTTACCTAATTCAAGAAAACACCTCTGGACAACGGGCACAAATTCTTGCAAAAAACATTTTTTAAACAACTGTTGATTCATCCATCCATTTCGTGAAGAATAATAGGATACTGGCAAAGGCGAAACTCCTTTCAATGCTCGGGGACACTTTGATTTGCTGATGACAAGAAGCTTAAGTTTATGAGTTCCAGAAGCATTAGCGCTACCATCACTGTTAGCCTTTCTTTATTTAATATGAATCCTTTTATTTTCTGCTCCTCGGATCCGGCTAATATTTTTGTAGGTAAGTTCTTCCAATTTATGCCACTTTCATTAGCGTTGTAAACATCCCCTGGTGTTAAACCATAATCGGCAATTATTGCCTTGAATTTGTCACAATAATTTGATGCTGAGTGTGTATCAGCAAACCGTTGTTCGCCTGACATTGTTAATTGTCTTATACCATGTCTACTCTTAAAGCTCCTAAGTCAGCCTTCACTGAATTTCATATCTTCTGCGATATTCAACTCTTCCTTAAGAGATTTTGCTTTAGCAATTAACATGGGCCGAGATATTGCTACACCTTCATTCCGTTTTGCTACAAACCACTCATGCAATATTCGGTCGAATTCAACTTGCTTTGGTCTGCAAAGAGTCCTTCTTTTGACATGTCTTTTGTTTTAAGAGAAAGGAGCAGCCTTCAATATTTCCTCTTTTTTCTTTTTGATGTAAAACAGTGTATTTCTTCCAATCTTATAATCTCTCAATATAACGCTATTTTCAACTCCATCTAATTTTTCTATAATTTTACGTTTTTCGAGTAAAGTCAGTGTCAATTGTCTTCTTTTAGAGTTGCAAGCCATCGTGATGGGTTGTTTTACACTATTCTAAATATAGTAATCTGAAAAAAGCTTACAGTTAGTGTAAATTAATTATCAATAGCTAATCTACATTAATTAGATAGTATGAATATTAACATTTCTGCGCAATATCTGACTAAACCATGTAAACAGTTTTACTGCAACTCCGCATCAAATATGCTGATACAATTTCAATGACGAGACAGTTCAAGTTTAGAGAAAGTCCAGTAATGAGAGGAAGTTCAAATTAAAGGAGTTTTACTGTATATATATATATATATATATATATATATATATATATATATATATATATATATATATATATATATATAAAGGGCTCCTTCTGTCTTTGACAGACTATGGATACCCACGAAGGGGTGCCTGCGCGTGAAACTTTTGTGGCAGGTGGTGCGCTATCTCCAACCACACCTCTCCTGAGTCGACATTGTTAAATACTAGTGGCAAGAGAAGTGTATGTACAGGACGACTGGAAACAAATGCCGAGATAAGCGGAGAGCGCATACAGCACCAAGACTTCTGAAATGTCACCCATCAGATACTAACCAGGCCCCACGTGGCTTAACTTCCGTGATCTGACGAGAACCGGTGTGTCAACGCGATTATGTCGTAATATATATATATATATATATATATATATATATATATATATATATATATATATATATATATGTATATGTATATATATATATATATATATATATATATATATATATATATATATATATATATATATATATTGAGTATAAGGATTAATAATTGTAAATTATAAATCAGTTTCATAAGGAGAAAACAAACACAAATTGAGTGTAAGATAGTTTCGGAAATGATATTCATTTTATTTACATTGACAATAACATTGACAGTAATTGACGAATAATATTTCGTCGAACATAGTCTCCTCATCAGCATAAAAAAATCCAGTAATTTTAGAAAAATTTTTTTAAGCTTCAACCTTTTTTTTATATTTAAATATTTATTTACGTTTTCTGGTTTTTCTGGTTTGTTTTATGGCATATCAATCCTTTTCGATTTATTTAATTCCGAATCCAGTAGTTTGGGGGGGGGAGTTTTTTATGCTGTGAGTTCTTTATATTTTGAAATATTTATTGTGTTTATTGGGCTTGTTCTATAGAGGAAAAATGCTGTTTCTGATTTTGCCTTTCCAGAACATGGTTGAGTTTTGCAAAGAGGAAAGAAAAGAATAACAGCGTTTGGTACATTTTAAGCCAGTATCTTTAGACTGTCTGATCTGGTAGCAAAAGAAAGGTGTGGGTAGGCGATATCCTATATCTTATGAGACATAAAAACAAGAGACAGAAAGAAAATCGAAATATTACTTTGTGAAGCTTTGAAACACGGCATTTATTAAACAACAGAAGATAACAAAGTGCGAAGTGAACCGAGAAATAGCGAGGAAAGCAAACAAGACACGTTCACACGAAAAAGAAAATACGAACGGGACGAGGATAAAACGATACAAAAAAACAAAAACAAAAAAACAAAGTTCGTTTTGAAAAAGCAGCTGAGCACTAACATAAAAACATTGTAATGATCTATTAGGGCGCGAAACGTCACCGGAGGAGGCAAAGAAAAGAACACGGAACCCCCGAGAGATAATCCCTTGTCATTAATTAATTTATTTGCTTTGGACAAGAGGAGAGATGGAACACTTCTTTTATTAAAATACAAACCAGACGCCATCTTTTTTAATATGGACGCCAGTTGTTTCTTTATATGTGGACGTCATGTTTTAATATGAACTTTCAGGCAGAAAGATGACAACAAATTCTAAAAACATAGATGTTATTGATCTTCCCTTCCCCACGGCTAGATGATGCAAAACAATTGTCGCTAATTGGAAGTTGATAAATCAACACGATAGAGCAAGTACATTAGGTACCCCCAAACCGTTTTGTAGAACGTCATCATTATACACATTAAGTAGTGACGCCATCATTTTGTGTGTTTATTATAGTTGGGGTCAATTTCTATGGAAGATCATTTATGCAGAAATTTATTAATAAATAAAATGTACAATAAAAAATGAATAAAAAACAACATAAGACTTACCTTTTATAAAACAAATAGATTTTTAATAACGAACTACACAGACGATAACATTATTTTTAACCTGTTCTGTTGATAAATGTATCTAAAGATAATGTCGTTACAGACTTCCATACTTTTTTTTTTGAAAACAAGGCGCAAATTTTGATTATCACCCGCGGTCATTTTAAATAATCAAATCCAAACGAAGTTTTTTTTAGTCGATTTTGCTTTTGTAATTTTTATTATCTCAAGAGTCATATATTCTATTATATTTTATATATTTTTTTAGTATTGGAAAACTGTGATATAAAAAAAATCTGTTTAAACTTCAAATCACGTAAGAATTGAATTTAATATAAATTAAAGATTTTAAAAATAACTATTTTTTAGAATTCTGTTTTTTTTTGTCGTAATTCAAATAATTATATTACCGAGAAGAAAAAAATCAAGAAAATCTGTTTACTTTTTTTAACATAATAATATTTATTTTATGTTCAATTTTATTTACTTTAAGGTAAGTGAAAAAAAAAAGGATAGGATTATATATATATATATATATATATATATATATATATATATATATATATATATATATATATATAAATAACTATTTTTTAATTATTTTTTTTTCAGATTTAAAAAATGTTGAAATTTTAATCGACCTATATTTATTTTTTTAGTTTTAATAACATGAAATATGGAGGAAGGTAGAACACATTAAAAATATTCCCTCTAATATATTTAACAAAACCTACATTTATTATATAAGTTTATTTAATAATGAATAAATATTGAAAATTTCAGGAAAATATGACTTTTTTATTTGATTTTTGCTAGGTTTTTAAATCATGGGTGTGTCAACGGCTTAAAAAACGTCACTACATAGGAACACTCTTTTAAAGCGACCATAATGTAAACACGATTTTTGTCTCGCATTTTCATAATTTTTGTATGCTGTAAAAAATTAAAAAAAATATTAGCAGTTTAGCTTCTTTTAAATGGTAAAAAAGTAAGGATGATAATATTAAATTAAATTTCAATTACATCGTGTTACATACAGGTGGGGATAACACTGTGGCGCGCGTTGGAGGTCCCTAAAGAACATGTGTGAGCACTTGCGTTTGTATTAAAAATTAGCAATAAACTAACCCTTTCTGTAAGGGAGATGGCAAAGCATAGGAGGGTGGACCTCCTAGAACTGCACAAGAGCAGAAACATACCTCAGTCAACATAAAACAACCCATGTCTACAATAGCCTA
The DNA here is from genome assembly GCF_053919585.1 of Euprymna scolopes. NCBI lineage: Eukaryota > Metazoa > Mollusca > Cephalopoda > Sepiida > Sepiolidae > Euprymna > Euprymna scolopes. The sequence goes on from NC_136499.1 coordinate 60,187,942, forward strand.
GGCTTCCGGTTGATGTAACTGAGCACATATTGGCATTGACAAAACATAACAATAACCAATATGGCTGACGGTGGCTGAATGGTTAACGGTACAGTCTGGAAACCTGGGTGTGCCAAGTTCGACTCTAGTTCGTTTCACGGGAGCGCTCTCACAAAACCAACACCTGACCTTGTGTCTAACCTTCTAGGGAAGAGTTAAATAAAAATAACAATAACTACTATGCATAAACAGCCAATGTTTTCTTCTAGTCTTATAGTTTATGCATTAATTTTTGACATTGTTTAACTCTTTGTTCTTTCATTGTTTATTTCTGTTTTCCAATCTGATGTATTTAAGCATCGAAGATACAGTTAAACCTCTGTTCATGAACATGTCGGAACTGAGATAATTCGGATTCCAAACAAAAAATTCAAGCCGGGTTTGCCTCTATTTTCTGAAAATATTTCAATTCCCAAACCATGTCGATAGCAACCGAATAGTACCGACTTATGTAAGGTTAGCGATTCTGTGCAGGGTTGCAATCCTGTGGTTTTAAATCCAGATCTTGTTTTTTCGTGTTTTCTTTTTAAATATAAATATTTTGAACACGAGTTTTACTACCGAACTATGCTTTTAAATACTTAAATTTAAAAGAAAATATTAGAAATTATTTCCTAAAAAGGTCAAAGTATACGTTAAAGTAGCCTTATTTCCTGAAAAAAGTTCACAGAGTATATATATTTTTACGAAATAATTTTTTTATTATACATTGAAAACATATTGAAAACAATAATATAATATATGATTAATAATCATATTGAAAACATATTGAAAACAATAATTTAATATATGATTAATAATCTCTATATAAGAATCAAAGGAAGTCTAGGTTTTTATAAAAGCAATATTGTTTTATTTGGTAGGCAGAGATCATTTAAGATCAACCCTGGCCAACCAATTCCAGCTACTATTGTCTCTTAATTTATTATTCTTAAATAATACACTGTGTAGTCTATTTCCAAATAATTCTTGTCTCTCCCTTGAAACCTCTGATTCTTTTTCATCCCAGGCCTTGGTATCTTTTCATATCATGAAAAAAGTTTCATTATTTTCAAAAATATATTTATTTCTTCTTTATTTACCGCATCTTAAACACAAAGTAAGCCTCAACCACTTTTTCTAGGTTGATACATCGGTCTACATTTCTTTTCTTAGTAAAAGCCCGATAAATTGTAAAATGTTTACGTCTTCTTGCGTCCAAACATTTTAATTCATCCTCATTCCAGTCAAGTATACCAGTGGTATATCGAATGATAGCTACTGCTCTCGCATTGATAGCATATATTGTATTCCGACTGTGGAAGTGCGATTTAAGAATCTTCTGTTGTACTCGGTTATTACCTGATTTTTTCATCTCGATCTTCTGTATCTTATCGACTTCGAGTACCCACAAATATTTGTAGCCTATCTTGCTGTCAGCAATTTTTATCAGATATGTCGCTGGAAGTTCAAGGCTATCTGAGTGACGAACTTGCCTCTTTTTGTCACAATTATAGAACACTTGATGATGCCAAGCACCATCGTTATGTCATTAATAAACAATCTAATCGTATTACTTAGGGTATTAAGTTGGTTATCATTCCCTCGAAAAGTTTTAAGATTATTAAGAATACGTATAAGGTTGATTGTAGAAAGTTCTTTTCAAAATTGATATCCTGCTTTCACATTCCGCAAAGGAAGTGTCAACAGAACCAAGCTGAGGACAAAAAGCTCTGGAAAATCCCTCTGTTAATTTTCACTTTGTCTCATGCAACATCTACTGAAGTTAAATTGGTTTCCAAGTTCTTCATGCTAATATTTATAGATACTCGGGTGTGGGGGCTATTCCGAAAATATCCAAGCATTTAAGAATCCTTGAATGAGGCACTTATAATTTACTCAGCCCATGGCAAGGTTAGATCTTTGTTTAAAGATTCTTAGGATCATTTTATTGATCAGAATTTGAGAACTGTCCTCACACACACATACACACTCTCTCACTTTATATATATATATATATATATATATATATATATATATATATATATATATATATATATAAAGCTGAATGTCTGTGTGTGTGTGTATGTGTGTCTGGTCACGAATAGGCTCCTATATGGTTGACTATTTTAAAAAACTGATTACATATAATGATAGAGGATGTATCGAGACACAGGAATGGGTATGTTTGATCTGGCAGAACGGTGGTTCATTAAAATTGTGGGATCTGCGTTTGCGCCTGGTCCACAAAGTATGGAAATAAAAAATTTAAAAATAAAAAAAAACGTTTACAAGTGTTTTTGATATAGATGTACATAATAATACTTTGATAAGTATGTTTTAACTTAAATAGAGATGGTATAATAAAATTGTGCGGTCTACGTTCGCGCCTGGCCTCCATAGAATCGAAATAGGCACAAACTTTAGTAAATACTTTTCATATCTATCTGCGTAAGTATACTTTGATAATTATGTTTCAGTTTGAAGAAATATGGTATAATAAAATTATGAGGTATTCGTTCGCACCTGACCTCCGTAGAATGGAAATATGTCACAAAGTTTAACAAGGTTTTTTAATATAGATCCACAGAATATTGTGATAAGTGTTTCAGTGTGAAAAGGTATAGTATAATAAATTATGGGGTTTATCTATTTTATTTTTACTTTTATCATGTTTTGCTTTGGTTTTGATACCCTCAAATTCGAAGCTATCTCTTTACAACCCTTTCTTTTCACAACCTATCATACTTTCATAAATCAGAGTCCATTTTCTGTATGCTGTTTTTGAACCTAGTCAACGACGGGTACTTTTGCTAGTATATATATATATATATATATATATATATATATATATATATATATATATATATATATATATATATATTTATATACAAAAAATCGCAATAATTTGGTTTGGCTCACATCGCCCTCCCTGCCATATTACGTCTCGGAGGAGATGTACTTTCAAAACATGGAGACAGACAAACACATAAATACACAACATAGTGAGTTATATATATATATATATATATATATATATATATATATATATATATAAAGTAATAGCGTTCGTGTGTGAGTTTGTTTGTGTGTACAACTCCCTATGATCAAAGAAATATAAAGCTTATATAGTGTGTGTACACCTCTCCTGGTCAAGAAATATTAATGCCCATTGTAGGATACTTCTGTTAAAGGAGACATTTATTTTTATACGTAACTTCTAGATATAGCATTCTTCACATCACATATGCATCGACTTAGTTATGATTATTAGCATATCACATTAAATTAAATCATTTTAAATAATTAGCTTGATTATATCACTTATTCGACACAATAGCCTCGTTAATACAGTACTATTTAAAAATATAATTTATAATGTAATTATTTAGTTTATTTTCATTTCAATTTATATTTTATTTAACTTAAATTTACTTATTATTATCGTAAATCTGCAACCTTTTAATTTTCAAACCAGAAAACCAAGGGGAATAACTGTGATAGTTTCATTCTTTGAGCACTTTATTAAATATTTTCTATAATAGATTTGTTTTCATTTCGATATATTCTTCTAAGCTGAATTATTATTTTTATTTTTAATTCGAAGGTATTTTTTTTCGCTTATTCTTAATTTTTAAGTAGCCTTTTGGTACTCATGCAGAGAGTGAACTCAGAGTCCACCCGGCTTTCTCCGGAACATGACGCCAACAGCCGGAGTAAACCGAGCGTCGCTGAGGAAATTAAGCCGAGTGTCGCCATGAAAGCATAACAAGAAAAGAAAACCTACCTTAAATCTTAAATTTTATTTATAATAATATATTATAATAATATTTTTTGTTTTGTTTTTGCTATATATATATTTTTAGATGAGTAATGTTAAAGATTTTTTGGTCAATGTCAAGTTTCTTTCCAACTCCAAAAAAAAACTTTAAAATGACGACTTGTATAGGTTTTCGGTGGTGCTGAAAACGAATATCACATTTAAATTTGGGGCCTGATATGCAGAAATTACTTTTTAAAAACGTGGGGGATCACTGTCCTATATAAATTTAACGTAAAATGAGCACCCACTTCCTGTCCACCTAATAATTTCCTCTTATCAGAAACAAATCTAACTGTGAT
>NC_136499.1:60194581-60237081 GCF_053919585.1 Euprymna scolopes
CTACTACTACTACTACTACTACTACTACTACTACTACTACTACTACTAGACTACTACTACTACTACTACTACTACTACTACTACTACTACTACTACTAATGATAATAATAATGATAATAATAATCATAATCATAATCATAATAATAATTAACTAGAATCATTAATTTGATCTTATTTAATTATTATTTATCATTTAGAACGTTTTAGTTTGCTCCAAACAAGACATCAAGCTACTTGATGTAATGTGTTGAAAATGCTGCTTCTAGATCCAATACTAGCCAACGATACGCATAAGACGAATAGATTCTAACCTAGAAACAAACCGATCTTCCCTCTTCGTCAGAAACCTTGTTCATGAAATATAAAAACTGAAAGAAAAGAAAAGAAAAACTTATTGCCAGATTATTCGGTTACAGTTCTCATTTTGGATATCATTCTTACTACGTTGTGGCCGAACTTTTCTACTGGCGATAATAATGATAAAATAAACACTTGAACACATTTACTGAGTCATGGCTGACGGAACATTCAACCACCGTCAGGTTAAATAATAATAATAATAATAATAATAATAATAATAATAATAATAATAATAATAATAATAAATGGCCACGAGTAATGCCGATGATTATATTACGCCTTTATGAAATAGATAATATTGGCTTATTCGATAAAACCTGATTATCTAGACATATACGAACAGAACAAATAAACATAAACCGAAATCAATTTCGATTGATTTGCTTCGTCTATCAATCTTCCCCTATTTACTTGCCTACCCACGAGGGCAAACTAAGACACAGGATAAGGAGGGATATTTAGCTTCACCAAAATGAGACACTTTAGATCGGAGAAAAATATGAACCTAATCAAGAACGATTCGTACTACATTGACCAAGCAAAGAACATATACTACACTTTAATTACAACCCGAAGACAATAGAGTGTATTTTTAGTCTATCAGTCTGCTTGTTTATCTCTTTTTTTTTAAGGGCGTGGTTTATTCCATGACCTGATTGACCTTGGGCTTTTTCAAAAGAACGGATGAATCACTGTTGGGTATACAAGCAAGCACTCCCTCACAATTTCCTTTTTCTTTATTGTAAACTTCCGTCTATGACAAAGGCAGGTGCGTTCTTTAAAACCGTTCTTTTTTTCTTTCTCTTAAGTTTACGCCCATCTCGGTTTGACGAATAGAAGTTTTGATTTTCTCTTAGTCTTATTTGCTGGCACGAGTGGTCCATGGGTTTTGTTGAATTGTCTGTCCTTGATTGCCAATAGTATCTATGATTAATTTACATCTACTTTTAAGTGGTATTTTTTTTTTACGTCTGTTTGTATTTTGATCTTTTTCAAGGGAGATAATTACATGAAAACTTCCGGTGTCAAATGGCGCCGATATTGTTTTTGAATAGATACTACACTTTAAAATATGTATTTGCACAAAATATTAAAAAAAAATACATTTTAACATTTGAACAGATTAGGCACAAGGTCATTCAAAAATGTGAGAAAACTGGTGCCGTTTGCCATCCTTTGACACCACGACTAGAAAATGTTTATCATACTCTAAAGTAGAATCATTAATCACCATAATACCACATTTACGCCACTTTAATACTATATATATATATATATAGTTTTTACTTTTGATTTATTAATACTAATAATAATGTAGAGTTTGCTTTCGCGCTTCACATATATAAAAAGAAAGTGCGTTTAACTTTTAATTTATTAATAGCAATAATATTGTGAGGTCTATATTCGTGCTCAACATTTATAAAAATTAAAAATGCATTTTACTGTCTAGACCCTGAGGGTTCAATCTTCTAGAAATATAAAAGACAAAATTAATTACTTTTACTTAATTACTTTAAGGTTATAAACCACACAGATTTTATATTTGGTAGGACTGTATTTAGTTATAGTTGCAATCTTATTTTTTTTCATCAATAATCTTATGCCAACGTAAAAAAGTTTCATATAATATCTATAATATGATTATATAAACTAAATTTTCCTAATTAATTAATTTAGGTTTAAATGATGTGGGTTCATTTAATAAAATTCCAAAACATTTTTCAAGTCTATAATCCTAGATTTGCGAACTCTCTTTTCAGAAAATATCCGCCATTACAATATGTTTTGTAGTTGTAGTTAATTATGCTGGAAGCTGGCCTCTTGTAATTTTTGAAAGAGGAATCATATTTGTTATTGCTGTTATTATTATTAGTTCATCGTTTTATTTTGTAAGGTAAAATTTATTATGTGTATACATACGTTTGATATTTTAAACTCTGCAGTTTTATTATTTTGGGGTTCTTTAAAGTTTAGTGATAGCTAAGATCTACTTGCGTATCGAGCACTGTCGAAGTAAATACTGAAAATATTTATAATAAAATTTTATGTAGATACATAAAAAATGAGAAAAAAAATATATATTAGGTTGGTGCAAAAATTAACAGTATTTTTACACCAACCTAATACACACACACACACACACACACACACACACACACATATATATATATATATATATATATATATATATATGTGATCACACATGCTGTACGCTCGTTGCCATGACTTACTAATAATATAAATCTGTGTATATTTGTACATACACACACACACACACACACACACACACACACACATACACACACACACACACACACACACATATATATATATATATATATATATATATATATATATATATGCTGAAAATAATGGAAATAGTAATACGACGAAATAGAGACATGAAATAGGAACAAACCAATTATGTGTACATCGTTTTGTCTTCATTGCAAGACTTCCTCTGGATTAATGAAATTAAGAAAACAAAACACCAGTACAAATATTTGAAAATATTTTTTATGTAATGAAATGTATGACCTTTTTCCATTTCAACAACGAAAAAAGTTATTAGAAATTCAAATTCCATTTCAGAAAAGAAAAATTTCGTTGGAAATTCCAAAGTGGGGGGGGGCATAGCGTTGTGAAAGAGAGTAAGATTTTTTTTAACGTCATATAGCCGTTTATATATTTAAAAAGATATGATGCAATTCATATTCGTTTTGGAACAAACATGTCCGTTATAATTCAAATATGGACAACGTTTCTACAATGTTGGCAGACAGAGACACATATGCCAACACTGATTTAAAAACAGTAAATAGAAGTATTGAGACTGTCAAGGAATCTTTTAAAAAGCTTAACCAAGTAACAACAGCCACATTTGGACATCATACATTGAATACCACCCGTATATTTCGGCATTATATGGCCTCCCTAAAACCCACAAACCGGATATCTCTATGCGCCCCATAATATCCGGCATCGGTAGTGCCTCATACAAAATTGAACGGGCAATATCCAACATCCTAACTCCACTAATGGGCACTATCAGCACCTCCCACATAAAGAACTCCGTAAATTTACTCAACAAGATCAAAACATTAACCTTTTTTGTACCATGTTCCTTAAATGGAACATAGGTTTCAACATACTATAGAAATTGTAATTTTGCTTTAAATATAACTATAAGAATAATTTATAAACGTTTTCATAAATCTGGAGTAAAATGAAGCTACTTTAATAGAAATAACTTATAAAAATTGAATTTAAAGCAAAATTACAATTTCTATAGTATGTTGAAAACTATGTTCCATTTAAGGAACATTGGTACAAAAAAGGTTAATATACATAACAAAACTACATACAGCTTAGATATAACATCACTATATACTAATGTCCCCATTAAAAATGTTTAAATTTACTCCATAAACACTTAAAAAATTAAACATTAACTTACCATTTTCTCCCGACACTTTTATAAAAATTATTAGACTTATAACTGACATGACTTATTTTCAATTCAACAGTTTCTACAAGCAACATTTCTACCTATGAGTAACCTACTTAGTGGAATCCTATCTATTAGTATTTTTCTTAGGATTCCTAGAGTCTGGTCCTTTCAAATTTAGATTATGTCCAAACACAGAACATTTTAGATAAATTTATGACATTTTAATTTTTTTTTCTTGAAAACACGCACATAGATAATATTAGACAAATTAGACCCAGTCGAACCTTTCATAAATTTCACATATGAAACAGAAAACAGTCACTCATTACTTTTTCTAACATATTTATTATAAAATCCAATAATAAACTATCTTTCAAAGTTCACCGAAAAACTATACACAAAAATGATTACATACATTTCTATTCACACCATAGTAACAAACTAAAATCAGGTATGATAATTAGTTTCTTCTTACGTGCATTCAGAATTTGCAGTTCAGAATATCTGGACGAAGAATTCAAATACCTCACAAATATTTTGAAAACCTTGCAACATCCCACATATTTTATATTAAATGCTAAGAAAAAATGTCGTACAAGTATTTTCCAGGATAAATAGGGCAACCAATTGATTTGATTGAAAAAAGGGCGATTTAATCGATTTCGAAGACAAAGATATGAGAGTGTAAGGATTTCTTAATCTCATTTGAGTCAGTTCAATATTTAAAATACAATGGACACTATTTTTATGGAAATGTCAATAAAATATTTGCTGCGTGTTATTAGTTTTTCTGTCTCCAAAGAAATATTTTGTGTTATCTGTAAAAAAACATCAGTTTTATCAAGACATATGTTGTTTATTAAATATATTCCTCCTGTAAAATTTCCACAGGTCCTGCTAGTATAATAATATTTTATGCTTATGTTACCTTGTAACGTTAAAAATTAAAATTAACATTTTGTAACTCTGTATGTTTTTATCTCTATTTTTCTCTCTCTCTCTCTCTCTCTCTCTCTCTCTCTCTATATATATATATATATATATATATATATATATATATATATATATATATATAATAAAATGAACTCATTTTTCCCCTTCGACTTTGACCTAAATAGGATAAAAATTAATGCCATAACATGCAAATATAATGCATACAAACTGTAGCACATTATCTGAGGTGTGCTATAGGCCTATTACCTCTACAGTTCCTCGACAATGGTACATTCCTATATTTTTCCCGGTGAGTCCACTGCCAAAATCGGTTAGATTCAATGGAGGTTACAACATCTTTTCTCTCTATTAGATTCCTCCTTTTCCCGCTCCCCATTAACACCGCAGCGAAATCGTTCACAAGGAACAGTACGAGGAAACACCGGTTTGGAATCGTACAAGTTACTTATGCCGTTTTTTTTTTTTTAAATCTTTTTTCCCTGATTTATACTTTCTGTTTTTTTCCATAATAAAATAAAAAAACAACAAAAAATAACACGAAAACGCGATTATTATTATTGTTTTCTTTTTGCTTTTTTTAGTTAGTGTAAGACGCAATGTGCGGGACTTACCGGTTTTTACTTCCAGTTTTAACGACTCTAACCGTGAAATCTAACCATGACCTTTATTTATTAGTGCTTTTAACTCAACATTTACTTATACACAAAGAATTCATTCTTTAATATTTATTATTACAACGCAACCATATCGTGAATTCACTTGCATTACACTTAAATTAAAATTAAAACAAATAAATTCATTTAGAATTCGAGAAAACAAAAACATTCATTTAGAATTCGAGTGTGATGCGAGACTACTGAAACTAAACCAAAACAAACTTCACTGCGGAATTTATATTTGACCTACTTCACTTTTTAGTTAATTCATCCCGTTTTTTTTTTGCGCTTTCGCATAAATGATTCGAGTTCGAGCCTTTCCCCTCTCGAACTTTTTGGGGATTTTTCAAACACCCGGGCACCGCCGGACCGTCTGTATTGCATTACGTTCATTTTTGAAATTGTTTTTGTTTTTCACGATTTTAAAAAAAGTTTTAACATTGTTTGTTTTTATAATATTTAAACAGGTTTATTACTTCGCTTTGTTTTCATTTACCCCCACCCCCACCCCAACCACACACGCTTCTAAAAACCCGGGCAACACCGGATACCCCACACTAGTTTTAAATAAAGATAATTTTTCAAGTTGTTCACAATTAAAATAACAAACTAATTTTGATACTTAAAATCATCAAACAACGTGATTTTATTTAATTTAACTCCCAAACACCACGACTACTTTATTCTTTTTCAATTTATTTCTTTAATCAGGTCTCATTCTTTTCTTTTATTAAATGCAACTTAAACACTTTTAAATATTTCTAAAAGTTACATTCATTAAGGACATCCTCATTTTTCAGCATGTCCCGCTTCCGTCAAAAACATACGACGATATTATCGATCGAACACGCCTTCTAACGTATGTCTAGATTATACTCACTGACTTGTATGCTTGGCCGAGGCGATTATATATATATATATATATATATATATATATATATATATATATATATATATATATATATATATATATATATATATATTGGGGAGGATACTTTCTATTTAATTTACAATATAACAAAAGAATAAAATGGCGAACTGCCGTGAGAATAAACGTATTGCATTCTAGTAAAATTTAATTTCATAGTGAAATTAATATAAAATAAGAGAGCAGGTATATTCACTGACTTATTTTCTTGGCTATAGTAAGTATGTGTATGTATATTGTGTGTGGGACTTTATAAGTTTATATGTGTATGTATATTGTGTGTGGGACTTTGATATGATTGGTTCTTATTGAGTTATCTTGTACTGCAGTTATTAGAGATTCAGTTTCTCGGTTTATATGCCCTTTTCGCATCCATGTCCAGATGTTTTGGTTATTCTCATCTTTTGTCATTCTTATGAATCTTCAGTGGAGTTGTTTCTCTTCCCATTTTTCTTTTCTCGTTTTTTCGAACTTTATCGCAAGCTTTAGAAGTAAATTGACCCCCAAAAGCTTCCAAACTATATGCAGATAGAAGTATGCGTAAAAACAAAGCGAAAACAGTGATTAATTCAGAAAACAAGTGAAGCACGTATGATCCCTCGTGAGTGGAAAGTGAATGAGGCATTAAAAAAATGACTAAGTTAACCCCCCCCCATTTAGCCTTAAAAGTCCCCAGGGGACGTCAAATCCTGGTGAAAATGAACAAACAGTGCAGTTTTAGGCCGTAACATATGTAAATTTGAGTTCTGTACCATGCAAAAAAAGAAATGACTAAGTCCATCATTTGCCTCCTCCCCATTTAGCTCCAAAAGTCCTCAAGGCCTTAACATATTTAAATTTGAGTTCAATACCATACAAAACTGCTAAATAAACAGACACAGAAAATTTTGGACAAATATGGTAAAGTAGTTCCAAAAATAAAGTGTTTTTTATTAGCCTTAAAGAACCCTTAAAGAGTTATCGTAAAACAAAAATATATAGAAATCAGTTAGTTACAACTTTTCAGAAAGTTTTATAAAAATCCAATAAGCACAAATGTGTCAATTTTAGCCATTTTAATCCGAAACGCGCCTCTAGGGGGGCAACCGGAGTTTTCCTGGAAAATCCGTTCTGTTACATTTTTACTCATATCATGTTTAATGTTTGTGCAAAATTTAAAAACATTCCAAGGTGTAGTAATTGCGAAAAGTGCGGACAGACGAACGGACGAACGGACAAGGGTGAATTTACAGGTCCACCCTCCTTTTATCTAGAGACCAGCAAGTAGGGAATCCCGAAGTTGCTCAGGATCGAATTCGGAACACTACTATACCCTTTTTCATTATGCTGATAGCATTCGCAGCATATTATTATTTTTTATCAACCATCCGGTTTTATCTACTAAATTAGTCGAAAGAAACTTAAATTTTGAAAACTCTTTCCATTAGTATTTCATATGTGTTGTTTATATTGCATATACGCATTTGAAGTTTCAAAGGGATTTTGTTCCTGGAACTCAAGTAGGAGCCCGTAAGGATTCGACACAGATTGGAACAGATAATTTTATACATTTTTTTTTAATTCAATTTTCACCCCAAACAAGGCACAGTGCCACTTTGAAGCAGGGGGCTACTATTAGGGAATTAATTAGCGGGGTCATTATGAGGGGAGAAGAGTAGAAAGATGTTTGTTAACATTACACTTGAACTTCTGCATATCATTGCAGTTGGGAAAGCAGAATCCCGGAAGGGAGTTCCAAAGACCCGCAGTTCTGGGGAAGAAACTATTGGAGTAAAAGGTTTTCTTGCACCTAGGGATCTCTACTGTAAAGGGATGAGACTTAGTAGCTTGTCGGGTTTTTCGGGGGTAGTTACGTCGGGGAGGTACAAGTGTTTGCAGTTCGTCAGAGCATTCACCATTAAAGTATTTGTAGAACAGGCAGAGGGATGCAACATCTCGTCGATGGGACAGAGGTTGAAGCCTAGATGACAGTTCAGGACCTATCTGGTTGGCGACTCTCTTTTGAACCCTGTCAAGGAGCGAGAGACAAGCAGCAGATGCACCAGCCCAGATGTGACAACAGTACTCCATACATGGGCGAATGGTTGCCTTATAGAGGTATAGGATACTGGCAGGCGTAAGTAGTTTTCTAGCACGGTAGAGGGAGCCAACCTTCCTTGCAGCAGCCTTGGCAATGCTCTCAATGTATCTATTCCAGTTCATATTCCCTGTAAACGTTAGGCCGAGGAGTTTAAAAGAAGTACTTTCAGGTAATGTGTTCTTGGCCATTGCTATTGGTGGTAGAGGAGGTTTCTTGTAGTTATTGAAGGAAACAAGCTTTTGAAGTTCATCAAAATAGACAAATGGTTTCTACAGATTCTTTATTTGTTTCATATTTAAGCACATCATTCGAGTAACCTGGGATTTTTTACAACAAGAATACAAGTCACGCCCGGTTTTAATTGAGACTGGCATGCTGAGCAAACAAAACCGGTTTTAATTGAGACTGGCGTCCCGCTAAAAATCTTTGTAAAAAAATAAATATTTTTTCAGACTTGTCGGGCTGATATTTGTGAGAATTAAATAATTTGTTCATATATTTATTTTAAATTGTATTTTTGGTTTTTGTAAACATAGCATTTACTATTAAAAGGCAAAACAAAAACAAACATTCATCATAAAAAGCATTACTATTTAAAAACGCATACTTTCGACTTAACATTTTTGTTTTTATGTTTGACTCATATTTTTAAAATATATTTTTCTTAATTGTGAAAAAACAAATTTGATTCATTTTTTTACAAAGATTTTTAACAAAAGAAAAAAAAAAGAAAGAGCAAGATCATTTATCATTTGTCGTGCCTAAATATCACATAAATAAAGAACTAGCAGGAGCCAATTGTCATGCAGTAATTTGTCGTACATAAAGACTAAACCCGTCAAAATAGAATATATTTGAAGTTTTAAAGACGTTTCGGCTTTTGGGTTCGCACTAAAAGATTTGGGACGACTTTCATTATCTTCCCATAAATTATATACATACGATTTAAATTTCACCAGAATAACATCTATGTGAAAGCAAGTTTTACTGCTAAGTGCATCTTAGAAATGCATTTAGAGATTGTCATTACAAAAGAATTTTACATATGAATACCCTTTAATTTTTATGTAGATTCTCTAATCTATCTTTCCATAGGAAAACACACACAGAATTAATATTTATGAATAGATAATAACGAATAGTGAATTAATTATATGTATTTTTGCAAAGCAATGTGCAAATTAAATGCTGAATACATTAGATGGCTAAAGCTTGTCTTTTTTGTATGTGTTGGAGCTTTAATGTGACTCTCGCTGCGCCAAACAGCCTATATATATATATATATATATATATATATATATATATATATATATATATATATATATATATATATATATATATATATATATATATGTATATATATATATATATTTGTCACTATCCAGCTCCCCTACTCCCCGGGGAGTTGGTCCCCATTTCCCCTTCACTCCTCACATTAAAAATCGGCCTTGTGCCTAATTTGCTCGGTGGGGGAGCAAATAAATACCTTGCCTTTTTTCTGTTGTTCTTGGCCTTCGGGCCGGGATCAAAGTGTAGTATATGTTCTGAAGATGCTGCACTTAAGATAATTTGTGCAAGTCAATGGAGGGGAAACCCTCTATATAGAGACAATTATTATTTTTGGTAGCCAGAGTGCCCCCTTTTTTCCTACTTTTACGGGAGCTGGTTTTTACCTCACATTAAAAACGGCCCTGTGCCTAATTTGCGTTGGTGGGGAAGCAAATAAATACAATAAATAAATAGGAAAGACGGTTTTAATATGAATATCGATACACACAAAAGAAAACCGAATTTATAGGAGTATATATATATATATATATATATATATATGTCAATATTTAGTCTACAGACTCAAAATTTGATATACAGTGTACTGAGATTTGGGAAAATTTATGCGATTGGTTTTCGGCCAGAAATTTGGCTGCAAAGGGGTCTGCCAAACTCCTCCGACAATTTTGGGTCTAAACACTTGACATTTTAGATATAGATCCCTTGGACATGGATCTAACTTAATAACTTAATTTGAACCCAAAACAATAAACTTTAAGGGGTCATAATAGGGGTCAAAGTTAAAAATTGACCATCTTTTTTTTTTGTTCAACATACACCTCCAAACACCCGGGCAACGCCGGGCACCCATGCTAGTATATCTATAAAAGTGAACGTATCTGTATGTCTGTCTGTGTGTCTGTCTGTGTACATTTCCCTACGCAATAACTCTGTCAATTATTCGTCTACAAACTCGAAATTTGATATACAGTGTACTGAGATTTGGGAAAATCTATGTGATCGGTTTTCAGCCAGAAATTTGGCTATTAAGCGGTAAAAGTTCAACGATTTGACCTTTGAGAACTCTACCAAACTCCTCCTACAATTTTGGGTCTAAACACTTGAAATTTTAGATATAGCTTCCTTGGACATGAATCTTACTTAATAATTTGATTTGAGCCCAAAACAATAACTTTTAAGGGGTCATAATAGGGGTCAAAGTTAAAAAAAAATTGACCTCTGCGGTCTCTTCCAAATTACTCAGACAATTTCTGGTCTAAATATTTGAAATTTTACATAAAGGGTATTCAGATATAGGGCAAGCTTTTTCATTAGTTTGGGTCGAAAATTTTTAGTTACCAATATATAAATGTATGTATGTTTGCATGTCTGCGTAAAACTTTTATTAGAGGTGACAGATCGGTATCGTTTTAAAGTTCGATCTTTCATACGACAAATATCGAAAAATTGGCTAAAAACATTAATATCTTCCCCTTCAACTAGGCACTTTTCTACAGTGGGGGGTCACTTTTTACGCCGATATTTTTGAAAGTTATCCTCTCCTTTAGATTGTCTAGCCTTAATTTTAAAAATTGTAAATGCGTAAAACTTAAAAGTAATTAAAAAAAATGTAAATGCGTAAAACTAATCATACCTACAAATGGTTTCGTTTAAAAACTTTCTTATTTTCCTGTAGGGTAAACTCAAATAACAGGAGACGCAGTTTGAACGCTACATGGTCTTGATTCTAGTTGATGGCACCCAAGTAATTTTTGTTACTTTCAAATCAGTAGTATATATTAGGTACAATATAATATTCAAGAGGGAATTTGTTCTATAATAATAAATACGAAATCTACGTGAATTTAAATATCATATTCAAAGATATTTTAGGAGCCCTCTTGCTAGTATATATATATATATATATATATTATATATATAATATATATATTATATATTATACATATTTATATCATATATATTATAAATATATATATCATATATATATTGTATGTATAAATTTATTATATATTATATATTATATACATTATATTTATTATATGTATATTATATGTATATTATATATCATAAATATATTATATATTATATATATTACACCCCCATATATATATATATATATATATATATATATATATATATATATATATATATATATATATATATATATATATAAAGCATTTAATAAGAATAAATGTTTAAATTTCAACTGCACCTGTCGCGATTGACGGTAGCCGAATGGTTTAGGTCCTTGCTAATGAAGCCGGACATGACTTCTGTTGCCGGGGTTCGAATCTCCCGACTGGTGTTAATCGTGACACCCTGCACTGATGTTTCACGAAAGGACGAAACAGTATTGTCTGTAGGTATTTAATACTTATTTCAGTAAATAATGATAATAATAATAATAATATATATATATATATATATGATGAGCCCCCCCCAAAAAAAAACGGGCCCCAACTCTAATAAGGCCCCGCTTCTTAATGTTTTGTCCGAATGAAATGAAACTTTGGTCATGACTAGTTTATTATATTCAAAACATCACATCAAAACACTAGGGTCTTTGGACTTTTTTCTCCATATTACAGCATATGTTCTAGATGGCCTCCATTTAGCTCCGTGCATTTCTTGTCCATGACGTTCTTACAGACCGAATTGGTAATGGCTCTCATCACCTCCATGATGACTTCCTTTAGTTCCGTGATGATTCTGGGTTTCCCTGCCTAGACTCTGTCCTTAAGATTGCCTCAAAGAAAAACATCTGGGGGGCTTAGGTCCGGGCTATGGGGCGCCCACTCAAAATCAGTCTTGAGACTGATCACTCGGTCTCCGAAGTTCTCTTTCAGCCAATCTCGGGACAGGTTTGAGGTGTGAGAACTTGCTCCGTCCTGCTGGAACCAGAACTTGCTCATGAGCGACGAGTATATGGTCTGGAGCTCACTCTTTAAGGTTTTGAGGACCTCCACATACCGCTCCTTGGTGACTGTCACTGCTGCGCCAGATTCTTAGATGAAGATTGGTCCGATGATACCTTTGGCGGAGATTGCAGCCCACACCGTGCACTTAGGAGAGTGCAGGGGCTTGGTGGCTATTTCATTGGGTCTGGAGGACCCCCAGAAGATATTTGTCTTGGAGTTCGCCTTTCCATCAAGATAGAAGTGGGATTCATCTGAGGTCCAAAGGAGGTTAAGTAAACTTGGTGTCTCTTCGATCTTCTCGAGCATCTTGACTGCCATAGCCCTCCCCTGCTTCTTGTCTGAGGCTGTAAGGGTCTGCAGCGTCTGTATTCTATATGGGTAAGCCCTGATATCGTTCACCAGCACTCTCCTGCAAATCTCACGGGACATACTGAGGGACTGACTTGGCTTACGCACAGAGCGTTTCGGACTCTCTCACTCTTTCGACCAGCTCGGCTGTTCGCTTCTTGGGACGTCCCGAGTGGCTTGGACGGTTCTCTCTGGCAGCGTTGAGGTTCTCCACGATCCCATACTTCTCGAAGTGGTCCACCCAGTTCTGAATTCTGCTTTTGGATGGAGCCTTTTCACATTCGAACTGACGCATGAAACTGCCCTGAGTTTTCTTAAACGGGCCTGTCTTGTAGCAACATTTAACACAGTGTATTCTTTGTCCCATCTCCCACTGGGGTCTTGGTGTACTCCAAAATCGTTGATTCTACCATGTCCTGTAAAATAAGGGCAATCAGTGAATAAATAATGGATATCACATAAAGTGCAAACGGGGCCCGTTTTTTGTGGGTCACCCTGTATATATATATATATATATATATATATATATATATATATATATATATATATATATATATATTAGCAGGCCAGCTTGATACGGTCTTTAAGAAGTGTTTTCAAACCGACTTATTTTTAACATAATGAATCTGTCATATGAACCATTTACGCATACCCATTTACGAAACAGCAAACAAATAAAAATCTGACGACCCTCATGTACTAATTTTTCAATTTGTACCTTTTAGCAATCCGTTTTCCGGATGACAACCGATTAAAAATTGATTGAGATTGTCGGACTGACTTTCTTATCTTGGTTGTTAGAGTCACAACGTTTTGGCCGTTTTTGCCATCCGGTCTTCATCAGGTGTTTTGTATCGAACTGAGGAACCGTTTGTTAGGAGTCTCGAACCCAGTTCGATACAAAACACCTGATGAAGGCCGGAGGGCAAAACGGCCGAAACGTTGTGACTAACAACCAAGATGAGGAAGTCAGTCCGACAATCTCAATCAATGAAAACACCTCATCTCAAAAATACAGACAATTACTAACCGATGCAAAATTTTGTTGAAAATTCAAAGACTCACGTTTTCTTTTTTTATAACCTTCGTTTATTTCCTGGATTTTTCCATTACAGCCGTTTCATTAATGAGTTGGCAATTTTATGATTTATGTTTCCTTAAAAATACCCTTCCCTCACCAATGTTTTTTATTATTATTTCAACTTCTGGCGTATTAACTTAATTCATTACAAGTTATTTCAATAGACGGGATAAAGATTCATATCTTCAGATAGTTTAAGTTAAAACTTAAACTATCTGAATATAATCTCGTTTATTGAAACAACTTGTAATTGATTAAGTTAATACATCCGAGGTTGAAATAATAATAAAAAAACATATTTAACTCTACTAACATATAGACATATATATTGTTTGTTTTAAATAAAATATACCTTATATATATATATATATATATATATATATATATATATATATATATATATATATGTGTGTGTGTGTGTGTGTGTGTGTGTGTGTGTGTGTGTGTGTGTGTGTGTATATGTAGATAGGTAGATAGATATATTCTCTGCTTTCATATAAAACGAACTTTGTATATCTGTGTGTGGGTTCGTTCCCTATTTTTTGCTGGAAATGTTGGTTAATTCGAATGCAAACCTTACTGCTAGTGCGGTGAGAATGACCGATTTTTATGAAATTTCTTACGAAGATACTTTATGTGCCTGGCAGTGTTCTTAGATAGTTTTTTTTAATGTCTTTGATAATTATGGATAATCGCTGCTCGAATAAGCGATTTTGACCACAGTAAACACCTTACACAGCCTAAACATCACAAATGCATCGATATATAAAATCTGCAGTAGGCTTTTTTTTTAATGTGACAAAAACGAATCCAAAATGAATTACTCTTTATAAAGCAAAACTAAAGCATTATATTGACTTTTTCATTTTAAACTTAAATTCAAGTCATTATCACTGCACTAGCAGTAAGGTTTGCAGACTCGAATTAACCAACGTTTTCCAGAAAAAATAAGATTGGGCAAGCCTTGTCGCTCTTACCGCTCCTCTTTTACCTTGGAACCTGCCATTAGCCAACATCTTTATGAAAATCTAGTGTGTGCCTATGCGTATAAAATAGAGTGTTTTAGAACTTTACACCTGTCTAACTTTAAAAATCACTTGCAAAATTAAGAGTCAGTCTCCATTCTCTTACGTAGATACTCTCTCTGTCGACAGAAAGAATTCGTCAAGTCATTAAACTTATTTAGGGATATATTTTAACCCCCCCCTCCTTTGTCCCCACTTGTACATATATTTTACATAATTGTAAATATTTTATTTTATTCGTTTTCCCACAAGTCTCTCTCTCTTTTTTTTTCTCACCCTTCGGTAAAATTTACATTAAGTCTCTGCTCTTATGTGATATTTTTATTTATTGTTTTTTTTTTTTTGCACAGTTCAATGATTAACTCCTGATGAGTTTGTTGACGAAAGGGGCCCTTGGTTGGTTCCAGTTATTTTCTTTAAAGCAATATATGTATAATATATATATATATATATATATATATATATATATATATATATATATATATATATATATATATATATATATATAATCCACAGATTTAGGGGTATCAGTATCGGAATCGAAAAACATGGGTGCCTATTTTCCAATGCCAAAACGATTCTTTTAATTGTCTATTTTATTTGATTTTGTTTAAAGCAAAATTTTCCATTGCTGGTATTAATGATTAAAACAAGAAATATTTACTGATTCGAAAATACCAGTAAAGCTAAAATCTATAGTCAAATATTTAGAGATTTATAGAGAATCGGACTCGGTAATTGTATCGGAATCGGGAATTTAGCGCGGAATCAGTAATTATATCGGAATCGGGGAAAAATATTGGAATCGTCCCCTCACTAATATATATATATATATATATATATATATATATATATATATATATATATATATATATATATTCAAATCGTCCCCTCACTAATATATATATATATATATATATATATATATATATATATATATATATATTGGAATCGTCCCCTCACTATATACAGAAAAAGGGTTTTAATATGTATATCAATATACAAAAACAAATTTATAGGAGTATGTGTGTGTGTGTGTGTGTGTGTGTGTGTGTGTGTGTGAGAGAGAGAGAAAGAGTGAGAGAGAGAGAGAGAGAGCGAGGATATAAGTATTTAAGTAAGTAGTATTTATCAGCCATGCAGAAAAATAGGTATTACAAATGTATTTCATCTGACAAAGAAACGTTTGGGTTTGTGAATGGTAGGCGTCTAAGTTGTTTGATTTTCTTTTTATAGAGGAATGTTAAAAAGGACCGGAAAAAAATAAATTTGGTCGGAAAAGAAGAGATAGGGAAAATATGTTTTTTTTCAAAGAAAATAATAAAGACGAACGGAAATATAAATGTGGGCCTGAAAAGAAAAAAAACATGGGGAAGAAAGACAAATGTAAACGAAAGAAATTTTGACCTGAAAATAAAGAAAAAAGAAAAGGTAAAAAAGTAGAAAAGAAAGTGAACGCAACATAGAAAACAAATAGAAATAACCGAAGTACAAACGGAGGAAAAAAAAATGGATGAAATTATGAGTTTGAATAAAAAGAAAAAGAAAAAATAACGTAAAAAACGTAAAGGTTATATTGACTCTGGAAGAAAGAAAAAGAGGCGAAGGGATTCGTTTAAGACAGAATGAAAAAAGAAAGAGAAATAAACAGGGTAAACAAGTAAAAGAATTATAAACTTGAAGAAAAAGACGGGAAGAAAGAATGAGTGCATATATGTGTGTGAGAGAGTGGGTCAGGGGACATTAATAAATTAAAAGGCGAAGGAAAACTAGGCTAGAAGAAAGAATACGTTAAATAGATATAGACAGCAGCAGCAGCAGCAACGACGACGATGACGACGACGACAATAATAATAATAATAATAATGATAATAATGATAATAATAATGATAATTATAATGATAATAATAATAATAATGATAATAATAATAATAATAATGATAATAATAATAATAATAATAATGATAATAACAATAATAATAATAATAATAATAATAATAATAACAATAATAGTAATAATTCTGATTTCGTTTATGAACGTCTCTTTGGAAATGGATGGGATTCATTTCCAAAGGATTCCCCTTAATCTCGGCTTCAAACCAGGAGCTTCAAAGATCAAGGGTTTTCCTAAGGATGTTGGTGGTACCTATAATTGCGGGGATTTGTAGTTTTTCCAATTGTCCTTCCAGACGACTTGATATTACTCCTAGTGTACCAACTACGACTCGGATTATTTGTGTTTTAACCCCGTGTATACGCCTTATCTCCAAGGCCAATGGAGCATAATTTCTCCACTTCTCATTCTCCTTTTCTCTCACATTCCTGTTCCAGGGTACTGAAAAGTCTACAATCTGCCAGTTTTCTGAGACCTTGTCAATGACGACCAAATCCGGACAATTGCTTGGTCGTTATGACACTTTTGTCCCACCATACCTCTACCTTGCCATCTCACTTCATCAGGCACCTCTTCAAACCATTTTCCAGCACACTTTACCCCAACCCTCTTGCACACCTCCCAATATATCCGGAGTACCATGCGATCGTGTCTTTTGCGGTACTCTCTCTGGGCCAGTCCGCTACACCCTGCAGAATGGTGCGCACTTGACTCTGGGATCTTACCACACATCCGGCATTCTGCAGCAACTTCCTCTTCTAGAACCACTTTTTTGAACAGCCGTGTTCCTAATGCCTGTTCTTGTGCTGCACAAACAAAAACTTCAGTACTCTTAGCCAGATACCCAGCTCTAAGCTATTGCCATGATCTTTCATCAGCCACTTCTGCTATATCCTGGAAGAACCTTCCATGCATTTTCTTCCTAGCCAGTTCCTCTGCTCTTTTTCTATCCATACGTTTCACATCATCAGCCTTGGTCTCACATACCTCCACTTCATTGGCCACAACCTTAAGCATCCACTCCTCACTTCTTACCACATGCTCCTTCAACGACATCTCGGTTCTAACACAATCTTTTACACTTTTCAATCCTCTCCCACCATCTTTCCTCTTTTGATACAGCCTTGCTACGCTACTTCGAATGTGAAATATACCAAACATTGCTAAAAATTTTCTTGTGTTGATATCCATGGCATGCAAATCCTTGTCAGACCATTCTAAAATTCCCGCAATGTATCTCAAAACACTGACTGCCCATGCATTTACTGCTTTCATTAGGTTTCTTCCATATAGTTTCGACTTTGCAATTAGTTTCACTCTTCTAAGATACCCTTCCTGACTTTTTCCTTCATTTCTCTGTTCATGATGCCTACACCCTCCAGCCCTCCGAAATACTTATATCCTGTATCTTCTATTTCTTTCATGATTTCTCGATTTGGCAGCACTATTCCATTCGAATGAACCTTTACTCCTCTTTTCATCACCAGCACCGCACATTTACTAATCCACGTGTCTTCTGAGTATGTCGCCACAAGTTCTACCAGTCTCTCCATTTCCTTTTCATTTCTACCGAATATTTTCAAATCATCCATAAACACTAGATGGTTGAGACGTCTGTCACCAGATCCAAAGTTATACCCCAGTTTTTCTCTCTTCAAGAGGATTCTCAGTGGCATCATTATCATTACAAAAAGAAGTGGCGATAACGAATCTCCTTGGAATATCCCACGTTTAATGCCAACCTGCCCATCTCCTCTCTGTTTGCTGTCAGCACCGTTTTCCATTGAGCCATACTTGTCTCCAAAAGCCCTATCACATTCTCAGCAACCTTCATCATCAATAATGTTTCACGTATCCATGAATGAGGAACCATGTCATAAGCCTTTCTGTAACCGATCCATGCTACGCTCAGATTCCTCTTCTTCTTCGCATCCTGCATTAGTAGTTGCTCTTTAGTACCTTTCGAGCCTTTCCGGCACCCCTTTTGTTCGTCAGGAAAAACACCATTACTCTCTAGATGTTCATAAAATTTCTCCGCAAATATTCCAGTCAACAGTTTCCACATCAATGGCAGACATGTAATTGGTTTTTAATTATTGGCATCTGTTCCTTTTGCAGGATCTATCCTAATCAGTGTTGTTCACAAGCCAATCAGGGACATCTCCCGACTCTACAACCCTTTGCAAAGCAACAGTTATAGGTGGATAAAGGCATGGAAACTGTTTAAACCAGAAGCTCATCACTCCATCTGGACCAGGTGCCTTCTAGTTTGTCATCCTTCGTATGCCAGCCTTAACGTCATCGATGGTTATCTCAACGTTCTTCATCTGCTGCATTTCTGATAGCCTTTCTCTGACCTCTCCCAACCTTTGCATCTTGCATCTTTTTGCATTTGGAGTGTTGTTATTTCCCGTTGGTTTACTACCATTTAATTCTTTATACAGCTGTAACTGATTGTTCCGGAAAAGGTTGTTCTGCCGAAATGCAACACTTTTTCCAACAAAGTTCCCAATTTTCATAACACCAGTGTGGACCTTCTCTTTCAACATTGTTAGAACGTTCATCGTTCCTTTTTCCAGCAATCTATACCTCCTTTCAAGCTCATCCTTGGCTTTCTGTCCTAGTTTAACCCCTTTTCTTATTTCTTCGATTCTACCAATGTCTTTCCGCCACCATTTAATACTTTCTTGAAGCCGCCTCTGCCAGTGTGGCCTTCTATCCTTCATTTTTCCCTTGCCAAAACGATTCACAATAACGCATGACGCTGTATACAGAAGCCTGTGAAGTTCCGTAATCGATATGATCTTTCTTATCATGTTGTGAATTACTCCTTGAATTATTTTTACCTCGTTTTTCACCTTCCGCCTATCACTACTCTTCATACTTAGAATCTCTATGATATCGTCTCTAAGAAGAACCTCTCTTAACTTCTGAAGTACTTCTTTTTCTACAGAAATCAAAGTTCGAACTTCATCACCACTTCTCCATACATCTGCTCCTTTCACTGGCTCCATTGTCTCAGATTCAATGATCTCATCTGCCTTAGATCCTTCAAACTCTTTCTCATTACTTCTAACCATAGGATTCTATACCTCCTCAGTTGTCCGCCTCCCATCATCGCTTACATTTCCCTTCTGCACTTCCACTCTCTCAGTTCTTTCATCAGAGCTAGTTTAATCAATTTACCTTTCGTTATTCATTTTATTCCTAACCATCCATTCAATCTCTTCTCTTGCAATCACTAAAAGTAGGTTGTTATTTTTAATTTGTTTTAACTGGGATACCAAACTCGCGACACTTCTAGCTCCTCCTCCTCTCGATTCCCATTCTTCCTTCACTTTTCGGATATATCCACCAGATTTGGAAATTCCACTTCTTACAAAGCATTCCCACAGTACTCTTCTTTCCTCATCCGTCCACGTTTTTTTTTTTTTTTTTTTTTTTTTACATTTCCTGTTGCAACTCCCTTCGTGTCTTGGAACCCTCTTGGAGCCACATCCTCAGAATTTCGAACAGTTGTATGATGACGACAGGACCCACCCTGTTGAGCAGTGGGGCACCTACCTGACGTGAGACCATCACTAGCCTCATTCACATCGTTATTTTCAATATTTTGATTTGACATTCTCCCATAAATTGGGTTATAAACGATAAACCATATAGTAACTGAATGCAGCAAACTGACCCAAAAGGAATACAAAAACAAGCATGACCAAATGGGGAGGGCGGGGAACTGGGAATTGTGCAAACGACTGCATTTTGAGCGTACAGACAAATGGTACAAGCATAAACCCGCAACAGCACTCGAAAGCGAGAACCACAAAATCCTATGGGACATAGACGTACAGACGGACGAACCCATCCAAGCAAGAAGACCAGATGTCGTAATAATTAACAAGAAAGAAAAATCTTGTCAAATCGTAGACTTTGCTGTCCCAACTGACCACAGGGTGAGTATGAAAGAAAAGGAGAAACGGAGCAAATACACAGAGCTAGCCAGAGAGTTAAAAGGGATTTGGATGATGAAGAAAATCAAAATAGTACCGATAATAATAGGAGCACTAGGAACAATTCCGAAAAACTTCGAAAAAAGAATGTCAGAAATTGGAATCAGAGTAATAACTGCAAAAGTACAACGACTAACCATAATGAAAACGACGGAAATATCAAGGAAAACCCTTGAATGCGGAGAACATTACAAGAAGACAATATAACGAATAAGCGTTACAGGGAATGAAGAATACCGAAGCTGCATATCTAAAAGTTCTACACCCCCATCATGCTTCCCCCCCCATTGTTTCATCACCAATTAAAAAGTGATACCAAAGAGCCGAGAAGGGTCAAGAAAGACTGAAAGACCGAGGAGAGAGAGCTAGCCAGACATCGGCTGGACAAGCGCAAAGAGAACTGGGACCTTGGGGAGGCTGAGTGACACTCAAATTCCAGTATAAACCAATGGCCACTGCCAGCGAGAAATCAATGGTAAGAGGCTGTTGCGATGATGCAAATTCATTTGCAAATGCTATCGAAGGAGGTGGAGAGAGCTGAACGTCTGGGGAGACTTGTTGTCACTCAGCTTCCAGAGAACACCACAGGTTTCCAATCAGATCGTTTATTGACTTCTGTGAAAGCTCCATGTGAGCCAATAATAATAATAATATAAAAAGATAGAGTACATCCGCTGCAAAAAAAGTGAAAGAAACAAAACTTTGACAGAAAATTGTCGCAATGCAAATAACAGGAAAAATAACAAAAAATAAAGAAGTTTATGAATAAAAGAAACCAGAAAAAGAAATCCGGAAGAGAATGAAATAGTGGCAAGAAATAAAAAGAAAGAGAAAGAAAAAAACGAAAGCTGGGGGGGGGATTTGGGCGTGAAATAAAAAATAAAAACAAAACAAAAAGAAAAAAAATGAAAGAACTAACATAAAAAATAAGCAAAAAAAAAAAAAAAAAATTGAGCACCATGCAATTAAAGAAATCAAATTAAAAGTAAGAACAAAACAAATTTTTTGAGAAGATTTTTTTTATAATTTATTTTATTAAGATTATTTGAAATACTGGTCTTCACGTCTCATTATTATCGTAATATACAGATCAATGTAACTTTCTGCTTTAATCAAGTATATCTTGTAGAACTCAGGAATCTGTAAGGATTCGTGGCGTAACGGATAAAGTGCTAAGTAAGTTTTATGTACAAGTCTTCTGAAAGTTGAAGATCCAATCGTCAGTGCTAAGAATACAATTTCGAATTACTTAACATATCTACTCGGTCATGGCTGACAGAACGCGAGCATTCTAATCTCGTGGATAAATAGTGTTCCATTCGAAGTTTCATACATATTCCTGACTTTAATAAGATACACCCGTAGAGGGTCGACGGTTACATCGGTCGAAACGTGAGAATAACATCAAAGATGAGAACAGTAGTCCGCATAATGCAATTAATACAAAGTGATAAAAATATGGACGACTTAAAGTTAAGTGGTTATTTTATTTTGCGACATATCAACTCTTTTTGGATTATTTAATACCGAATTCAATAACTTTATGCTTAACATTTTTTAATGTGTACATATTTATTTAGATTGTAAATGAATATTTTGCATACAATAGTTTTGTAGAGAATTTGTCTTATAGACTTGTCTTTTATATAAAAAGTATTTGGTAAATAATTACGTTTATTTAATGGGGATCGTTACAAGTACCAACCCTTCTGGCCAGGGTTAACCTGTGGATAGTGCTAACTAAAGGAACTACCTAAAGTTCCTAAATTGTGGTCTCCAAACGAGATGAAGTCTCGTATCATAGCAATGGTGATTGCAAATTGAGTAGTATATAGTTTCTAGAAATATGGTTGGAAATAAAAATAGTAAGAAAGAGCTGAGAGAATGGATTTCAAAATAATACGAAAATCTTGCCTAAGGACGCCCAAGACCATTTAATGCCGCTTATGTTATTAGGTGACAGCTATTACCAAACTGAGTTGGAGAGGTTCTGTGTGTAATACTTACTAAAGGGGTGACTAGACACACTACAAACTCTTTCAAATTGGGATTTCACGACCAGATGTACTTTAAGTTACGTTCAAGACCTAACAAATTAAAGAGAGCGGAGGGAAGGGCAACTGAGGAGAGAAGAAAAAAAAGAAAGTCTGTGACATAAAGTGATAGAAATATGGGCCGAAATTGGGAAGATATATATATATATATATATATATATATATATATATATATATATATATATATATATATATATATATATATATATATATATACATACTAGCATGGGTGCCCGGCATTGGCCGGGTGTTTGGAGGTGTATGTTGAGCAAAAAAAAAAAAAAATCAATTTTTAAAAATTTTTGCCCCTATTATGACCCCTTAAAACTTATTGTTTTGGACTCAAATTGAATTATTAAGTTAGGTCCATGTCTAAAAAAAACTATATCTAAAATTTCAAGTGTTTAGAACCAACATTGTCGGAGGAATTTGGTAGCGTTCTCAAAGGTCAAATCGTTAAACTTTGACCCCTTAACAGCCAAATTTCTGGCCCAAAACCGATCACATCGATTTTCCTAAATCTCAATACCCTGTATATCAAATTTCGAGTTTGTAAACTAAGAATTGACAGAGTTATTGCGTAGGGAAATGTACACAGACACACAGACAGACAGACACACAGACACGTTCACTTATATATATATATATATATATATATATATATATATATATATATATATATATATTAGAAGGGAGACCTGACGTTGCCCGGGATTGAATAATAGTCAACGAATATTTCACACTCATATATTTTTATTGGCATCGAAATCCGTGAAATCGCTCGGAAGGAAGCTTCACATCGCTCCATGCAGTAATTAGTTCAAAATATGTTATTGTCCATTACACTCTAGAGAACATACTTTCTTTTTTATAAAATTATTTTAGACTTCTTTCCAGTTAACGAAAAAAAAAAAAGCAGTAAAAAACCTATGGACCACGTCATGAAAAAACAAAAACAAAACAAAAAACAACAACAACAACGACAACAACAAACAACCAAACAAAAAAGCAATAACAAAAACACGTTAATTTTCAAATTATATAAAATTCTTTGCAAAAAAAACAAAAAAAACAAAAAAACTCAGGCATGGAATTTGAACCTACAGACCACATCATGAAAACAAAAAAAAAAAAAAAAAAAAAAAAAAAACGCTATCAACTTACCCATAGTTAAATTTTCACGGCCCGTTTTTCTATCATTATTGCTAAGCGACAGCATGGAAAAATAGCTTTACCAATGATAGATAAATTAAAATAATGATTTCGATTATCGATTATCGATAATTATAAAATATGAGACAAAAATTAACTAAGATCACTCCAAGACTTATACACTAAAGTTCTGTAAATTTTAAAGAAAATCTGTTCAGCCGTTTTGGAGTCTACAAGGAACGAACACACACACACGGAGACAAAGTTGCATATATATATATATATATATATATATATATATATATATATATATATATATATATAATTAATTTAATAATTATTATAGTAAATTATCTATCTATATATCTTTAAAAGTGAAAGCGTTTTACTGTATGTCAGTGTGTCTGTGTACATTTCCCTACACAATAACTCTGTCAATTTTCAGTCTACAGACTCGAAATTTAATTTACAAGGTACTGAGATTTGGGAAAATCTTTGTAATCAGTTTTCGGCCAGAAATTAAGTTGTTAAAAGGTCAAAATTCAATTATTTGACCTTTAAGAACTCTACTGAACTTCTCTGCGAATTTTGGGTCTAAACAGTTGACATTTTAGATATAAGTTCCTTGGACATGGATCTAAATAACTTTATTTGAGCCTAAAATAATGAATGTTAAGGATTCATAGTAGGGGTCAAAGTTAAAAAAAAATTGACCGCCGCGGTCTCTACCAAATTACTTAGACAGTTTCTGGTCTAAACATTTAAAATTTTACATAAAGGGTATTCAGAGATAGGACAAGCTTTTTAATCGGTTTGGGTTCGAAATTTGTGCTACCAATATGTGAATTATGTATGTATGTTTGCATGTCTGCCTAAAACTTTCGACAGAGGCGACGGATTTTCACAAGATCACTATCGTTTTTAAGCTCGACCTTTCAGACGACAAATATCGAAAAATTGGCTAAAAACATTAATTTCTTCACCTTCAACTGGGCACTTTTCTACAGGGAGGGGTCGCTTTTTTCGCCAATATTGTCGAAAGACATCCCTTCTTTTCAATAGTGTAGCCTTAATTTAAACCTACGTCACTTCCGGTTTGGCGGTAGTTGTAACCGCAAAGACGTCAGGTTTTTTTCACGTTCTTTTCCTCCTCCGCGGTACGGGTTCAAGCCTGCCTTCCTACTACCACTTGTTTTGTTTTTTTCTCAACATACACCTCCAAACACGTGTGTGTAGAGAGAGAGAGAGAGAGAGAGAGAGAGAGAGAGAGAGAGAGAGAGAGAGAGAAGTGGGTAAAGAAAAGTAAGAAAACAAGAAAAACTTACGGGAAAAACAAAATATGAAAAAATGAAAAGACGGAAGAAGTTAAGAAATCTATTGAGAAGATAATAATAGAAAGAAAGAAGAAGAATATGAATAAAGTATTAACGAACAAAGGAAAGCGTATGAAATATGAACCGAAAACTTGGAAAGTGGAGAGGGAAAAGTACGAAAAGAAGAAAAAGTACGTAAAATAACAAAACGGAAGTAGAAAAAAGAAGTCAGAAAAATAAGAAAATGAAAAAAAAAAAAGCAAGCAAGAAAGAACAACAGAAATTCGCTGAGATGGTGAAAAATAAGAAAGAACAAAAAGGAAAGTGAAAAGAAAAAACAAAAACTTCCACGGATTAATATGGGAGGGGATACTATATTCAACTTCTATTCTAAACTGGAAATGGGCAAAGGACTTATAAGTAGATATAAATAAGTCCCTCTTACCTTTTTTTTAATGGAGAGTAGATAATGCAGTGGATGTGTTATCGGCAGCTCCAGTAACTCTCGCTTCTCCTTTTTTGTCTCTCAGTCCTCATTTATAATGAGTGATGTTTCTGACAAAGCGTGAAGAAAAAGCTGCTTCCCAGGTCGGTAGTACTTCGTGAACAGTAGTCTGAGATGTCGACAATGTTCTGTCTATGTCCATCTTTGCGGCTATGTTACTAGTAAGGGTGCTGGAGGTAATCGTTTTCATCTGGGCTGACGTTAACCGCCTGATAGTCAGGGACCCGAACCTTGGAATAACCACTAAGGAGGCTGTCTTATCAGCAGGGGCAAAGTACTGGGGCTGCTGTATTGCCATTTGGTGAATGGATTCTGAACCATGCAGTAGTCTCTGGTGGGGCCTCTCGATGCCATACTAGTGGGTAATTATTACGGTTTTACCTTATGTGCTACAAAAAAAATTCCCGTCTTTCCTCTCTTACTTTCACTCTCTGTTCTGCTCTAACCAAGTATGCTGACCTGTTCCACAAATTCCAAAATCCTCAACTTGAAATATCTCAAAAAAGAAAACACGAATAAACCTAGAACCCCATCCTCCTAGGTAGACCCCTACTACCATGTCTCCTTCTCCAACATCAGGGGTCTACGTTCTAACCTTCCAGAGGTTGAAACCCAGTTACAGGAGACGAAACCTGACATATTCTTTTTAAGCGAAACTGGAATAGGGCCGATCACTTCCCTAGATGAGTTCATAATTAAAGGATACTCTAATATCTAAATCTGACCCCCAAAATCGCCACGGGCATGCAATATGTGCCTACATTAAAGATGGCTTCCCGTGTGGCAGGGATATCTCTAGAGAAGACCCTAATCTACCTTATATGTGCCTCCGGGTTGCACTTGCTTACACCACCGCATTTATATTTGCCGTCTATCGCCCCCACAACAGCGGAGTTACTGTCTTTAAGAGTATATCAGAGGAAAAATTGACCACATCCTGTCTGCTCATCCCTCGGCTAACATTCACAATGTCTATAATGTGGAATGGCTGACCCACTTAAATAAGACTGATGCTGAGGGGAGGTTCTCTCATGATTTTGCCATTGCCTATGACCTCACTCAGATTGTCCGCGAGCCCACCCGTGTGCCCGATACCACCGGTCAGTACGCAAGCATTCTAGACCTTTTTCTATCCACTTCCCCTGAGCTATGCTCATGTTCCGTTCTATCTCCTCTGGGATCCTCCGACCACTGCGTCGTATCAGTTAAGATAAAAATGAAATATAAATCTATAGACGTACCTCTCCACCGTACTGTATACCGATACTCTATGGCGGACTGGGATAGCTTCCGGACATTCATATCTGATCTACCTCTCCATTCCATGTTTAAAAAGGATGTGTCCTCTATAGTATCAGACCTGACCGAATGGTTACTTGTAGGTATAGACCAATTCATACCATCTAAAATATTTCAACAAAAACCTAACAGCCAGCCATGGTTCTCCCCTGAATGTGCTGCTGACATCGCACACAGAAATCATTTTTTCCATAGCTACCAATGTAATAGATGCACTGTAACTAAAGCTGCTTTCAGCACCGCCAGCAACCACTGTAAAAGAGTAATAAAAAGTAAGAGAACTATATGCTCAATCCGTTAAATCCAAAGTAGCTGAGCAGCGGTTTGGTTCCCACCAGTTCTGGCAAATAGCAAATAGGATCCTGAACAGAAACGTGCGTTCTATCCCACCCATTATCAATGGACCAGAGCTCATCTCGACAGCATCCGACAAGGCCAAACTATTTGCCAAAAACTTTGCGGCAAGTTCTACCCTGTGCGACGAAGGCCATCAACTACCCGTATTCCCTCCTATAACAGACAACACGCTATGCAACATACAAATATCTGTGCATGAGGTCACCAAGCTAATAAAAAACTTTGACTCCAGTAAAGCAACTGGTCCTGACGGTATTCCAATTATAGTGTTAAAAAAATTACAACCAGAACTTGCCCCCATACTTACCAAACTGTTTAAGCCTTGCCTTAAGGAGAAGTGCTTCCCAACAACCTGGAAAACCTCATCAGTATGCCCTGTATTTAAGAATTCAGGTGATAAGTCATCTCCCTCTCAGTACAGACCAATAAGTCTCCTGTGTGTCATGAGTAAGTTGCTGGAATCCACAATAAATAGAGAAGTAGTCAACCACCTCAGCAGAAATAACCTTCTTAGCGACACGCAATATGGTTTCCGTTCTGCTAGATCTACAGCAGATGTGCTAACGGTAATATCTCATAGGATTAGCGAATCTCTCGACAAAGGCTTCATTTCTAGAGAAATTGCTCTTGACATATCAAAGGCCTTCGATAAGCTTTAGCATAAAGGCCTACTACACAAGATTTCCAGCTACGGTATAACTGGAAATGTTTCTCGATCATTAAATCATTTCTCTCTGATAGGCTCATAAGAGTAGTGGTTGATGGGCAGAAATCAGAGGCCCACAGTATTAATTCTGGAGTCCCCCAGGGGTCCATACTGGGCCAAACTCTCTTCCTGATCTACATCAATGATCTCCCAAAGCACATACTAAAATCCTTCGTTGACATCTATGCTGATGACACGACTATCTATGGCAACACATCAAAGGCCGTAAATGATGATATTCTCTCTGATTCTCTCTCCTCTGATCTTGAGCGCGTGCTACATTGGGGAAAGAGGTGGCTGGTCACCTTTAATGCATCTAAGACCAAGCTCTTATCTCTACATCATAAACGCTTTTATCCCCATCTGCCATCAATTGAAATGGATGGCTCTCGTCTAGGGGAGGCCACATGTTTTGAATAGCTTTGGGGTTTGACCTTTACTCCTGATATTAAATGGAACACATACATCAAGTCTGTGGCAAAGGTCACTGGGAAAATGGTGGGATCCTTCTATCGCTCCAGAAGATATATCACTAATGACGCAATTCTCTATCTATATAAAAGCCAAGTACGTCCAAGGATTGAGTACTGCTGCCACATCTGGTCAGGAGCTGCTAAAAACAGCATATCCTGCCTTGACAGAGTACAAAATAGACTTCGTGGCGTAGTGGGGGATGCCCTTTTCTCTTCCCTGCAACCTCTTTCCTACAGAAAAGACGTAGCGAACCTGTCTTTGTTCTATCGTTATTTCCATCGCAAGTGCTCGTCTGAGCTCTATTTTCTGGTCCCCCCTCGCCAATCTTTTTAAAAAAACACCCGACTAGCTGAAACCACCGTCAACAATTTTCCCCACTCCCTATCTGTGCCTAAATCAAAACGTAGATTCCACGAACAAAGCTTCTTTCTTAGAACTGCACGCCTGTGGAACTCTGTTCTGCTTGCCTGTTTCCCTCCCGACTTTAACCTGGATGTCTTCAAGTCCAACACAAACAAATTCCTGATGAACCGCCCTCTTAAGTAATGACACTTTATCAATTCTCCAATACTATTGCTATACTATCCCATTGATTACTGTACACACAATAACCCTTATCCCCGAGGGGCCATTGGGCCTTGATAAGTGATGAACTCCATGTAAAAAAAAAAGAAACAAAAAAGAACGTGGATTCCCACAGAGCAAAGAGGTTAGATCAAAATGAATAAAGAAATATGACTGCCGCTTACAAACAAAAGTGTCCTCAAGTAAAGACACGTTAAATCGTTCATTACTTCTGCATTAAGACTTTTAATGTGAAATGTGGTCTTATCGTCTTTGTTTGCATGCGTTAATGGTCATGTCTACCTCTGGCTATCTATGTCTAGTCAGATGTGGCGTTATGCCTCAGCATATATATACATATACATATATATACATATATATATACACACACACACATATATGCATATATATATATATATATATATGCATATATATATACATATACACAAAAATTAGAAGTTAGGACATGTGCATGCAAACATTGTTTTTTTCTAAACACTTCACTTCTTATAAGTAAAAAAAACAACTCGAGCTGAGATTGAAACCAAAGTCAAAAGATATTAAGTCACGTACGATAACCATTACACCAGCGTGACACACCATTTACAATGTGTTAAAAAAATCTTATTCTTAACATAAAGAACCCGTCATGTTTCTCGACCGCACACGTGCCACTTTTTCCCCGTCTAAAACCCAAGTATAAAGTTCCGTATGGATTTGAAACCCTATATATTAAATTTCATGTCTTTAGACCAAAAACTTACAAAGGAGTTTGGTAGGCAAAAGTTTTTAAACAAATATATATATACGCATATATAGAGATATATTACAAAATTTGTGTTTACTATAACTTTTTACGCAAATATTATGCAAGTATAAATCATGTTGAATATCTGCATGAATATGATTACATGTAATAGTTAACTAAAGATGATCCGCCCATAAGAAAACCGAAGAAACTAATCGGGATTAAATTAAAAGTAATGGTTAAAATAATATGCAAATTAGCTAGATCTTTTGCAGATGAATGCAATTCCACGACTCATATATAACATCGTTGTATTTAAAAAAAAAAAATAAAAAAAAAAAATAAATAAATAAAATAAAAATAAAAAAATAAATAAATAGAAAAAAGAGTTTTTAACATTATTATCAATGCACACACAAAAACAAATTCATGGAAATGTGTGTGTGTGTGTGTATATATATATATATATATATATATATATATATATATATATATATATATAGTTTTGAAAATAGTAAGCGGAAGTTTCTCGAGAGCTCTTTCGGCTATCATCTCATCAGGAGAAAATCGATAGCGTACAAAATAATATTGTGTCGAAAATAAAGAGTTCTAATGGGGAACTTATTTTTTTTACTCACTAGGAGTATTCACACAAGCCATCATAAAAGATTGCTCTTTGAGAACAACTTGTGGTGTTCTCTGGAGTCTGAGTGACAACAAGTCTCCTCAGATTTACAGTACTCTCCACTTCTTTCGATAACCTTAGCAAAAGAATTTGCGTTATCGCAAATATTGCGTATATTGATTCCTCGCTGGCGGCGACTATTGGTCTTCACTGGAATAGGGTAGCAATGAACCTCCCCAAGGTTCCAGGTCTCTTTGCACTCCTCCAGCGGAGGTCTGTGCTTTCTCCCTTCGGTATTTCCATCCTCTTTAACCCTCATTATTTGGTGTGGCGCCTGTTTATCGTGATAAGAAAGCCGGTATCTTATAATTATACAGTTTCAGTTTTGATGATTACATGTGATGTTTTTTTGCGTTTTGCATCTATAGCCGTTTCTCTGCCCAGTTCGTATGTAGTTTATGTGTGGTGTTGGTCTCCACATTCAAGGGTTTTCCTTAATATTTCTGCAGTTTTTATTATTGAAATTCTTTGTATCTTCTCGACCATCCCTCTGATTCCAATCTCTCCCATTCTTTTTTCAAAGTTTTTCGGTATTGTTCCTAGTGATTCTACTATTAGTGGTGCTATTTTGACTTTCTTCATTTTCCAGATCCCTTTCAGCTCTCTAGCCAGTTCCCTGTATTTGTTCCGCGTTTCAGTCTCCTTGATTTTCACTTTGTGGTCTGCTGGAACGGCAAAATCCACAATTTGGCAGAACTGTTCTCTCTTGCTAACTATTATGACATCCGGTCTTCTTGCTTGGATGGGTTTATCCGTTTTTCTACGTCCATATATTATTATTATCATTATTATTAGTGTTTTTGTAATGTAGTGGAAGAACTACATTTGGCTCTGTAGATGAAATATTTCACTGTGGCCATTTTATGTCCATCGGGACATTCACTTTTAAAATTGAGAAAACATGATTTTTTTACTGCCAGTTTTTTTTTTATCTGAGTAGATAATAAATCTATCATTGTCAGTTTTAATTTCCATATCGAGGAAGGGAATAATATTATTTATATTTATTTCATGAGTGAAATTTAGTACAGAATTATTTTTAAGTGCAGTTTTAATTTTTGTTAGTTCGTCTTAATTTTTTGTTAAAAGAAATATGTCATTGACGTACCTAACATAGATGGATGGTTTAGGTATGATACTAAATACTTTAGTTTCCAGGTTGGTCATATAATATTCGGAAAACAACAGGCCTAGAACTGAGCCTATTGAAACCCCGTTGACCTGGATATATAGGGTGCCAATGGAGCCATAGAAAGGAACCTCAGTTATGCAGGAGATTAATCATTTTCTTAGTGTGTTAGGGTTGATTTTTAAGTGCGGGAAGAGTGGGATTATTATATATTATTAATTATTATTTCTATAGTTTCCTGGCGTTTGTAAAGAGACTTTCGACGTCAAGTGAAGTTAGAAGTTCGTTTTTGGGCTTTACTTATTGAAGTATGTCTATTAATTCATCCGAGGAATTAACTCTATAACTAGAAGGTAAATACTGCATAATTAGTTTATGGAGGGCCTTTCGAGTTTATGAATTGGTGTAGGTATTTACGAAATAATAAAACGAAGGGGGGTAGTTTCCTTTATGTACATTTACATTTCCGTAAATATAGTCCGGTCTATATTCGTCTATAATTTTGTGTAGTTTAATGGAGTCGATGTTAGCTGTGATTAATTTGTTAATATTTATTTTAAGTTGTTCGGTAGGATTCATATCTATTTTTTTGAATTTTGATGTATCGGATAGAATCTCTTCTAAGTTATTAATATATTTAATATGTAGTTCAGTGAACATTATGGCGAATATATGAAATTGGTATGTGTTTATTAGTATATATATATATATATATATATATATATATATATATATATATATGTGTGTGTGTGTGTGTGTGTGTGTCTGTGGGGGGAGAAAGTGAAGGGAGTTATTTCAATAATTGAATAACGCCGCAGTTCACACAAACCGTGAAAATACCTAACTAATATTTCGAATCCTGAGTTCGGACGTACTCACTGATGAGCTCCTCCTCTTGGACTTCCGATCTGTGGCATTCATGGTTTGTGTGAGCTGCATCGTTGTTTGATTATGAAAATTACTATAAATCTCAAATTAAAAAAAAAATATATATACATTAGCTAAATCTTTTGCAGGTGCTTGCAATTCCACGACCCATGTATCACAAAGTTGTATTTAAAAAAAAAAAAAATAGGGAAAAGGGTTTTTAATATGAATGTCAATACATGAAAACCCCAAATTTATAGCAGTATATATATATATATATATATATATATACAAGCATGTTTCAATATTTATTTAAAAAAAAACTGTGTGTGTGTGTGTGAGTTCGTTTCCCATAGACTCAGAGCCGAGTTTTATGAAATTTCACACGAATGTACTTTATGTTCCTGGCAGTGTTCTTAGATAGGTTTTGTATCGGAATGTCTTCGAAAACTATCGATAGTCGATGTCGATAATCGAAATAATGCGATGAAAGAAGAAACAGACGATTTTGACCAAAGTTAACACCTTACACAGCCTAACATCACAAGTGCATTTGAGAAGTTTTATTGCCACTCAAACCGAAAAGTCCATAAAATAAAATCAGCAGTAGGTTCTTTGACATGACAAGGACGCGTTCGTTTCAAACACTATTGCATCGTGATTCTTTAGTTTTTATTTTATTTTAAACTTAAATTGAAGTCATTATAACCGCACAAGTGGTAAGCCAGGCATATAAAATCAGCAGTAGGTTCGTTAATATAGCAGGGATGCGTTCGAAATGAATACTTCTGTTCAGAGCACATTTGAAGCATGATATTTAACTTTTGCATTTTAAACTTTAATTTAAGCCATTATAAGAAATAATTTTATAAAATGAACAGCAAATTCTCTACAGTGCAATGTAGACTACAATGCATTGTGGACTAAGTCACTGCAAGAGACATGTAAGCATTCCCTCGGTAGGCCGCAATGGACCCCCAACTAGAGCAAGCAATTAATCGATTTGATTGAAAAATGGGCGATTTCACCGATTTGATGACAATAAAACATTCGGTGATCATCATTCTATCCCGGGTAACGTCGAGTCACCGTGCTAGTATATATATATATATATATATATATATATATATATATATTGCTAGACTGACAGTGCTCTCTTTGTATGTATCTCTTTTCATTATCTTTACATTCCGATGAGTCAAACAAAATGGCCACAATTTGAAAACCACTTTATTTATCGACATTATTTCGTTTTTACTCTCATTCTTAGCTGCTAAGAAATTTCAATTCTCTTTTATTTTGTCTTGTTCCGACGGTTTTGTTAACTTATTTCGCATCAAAAGCCGAAAAATTAATGGCGCTGAAGAATTGCCGCCTTCGTCCATTTCCAGTGACGCCCCTTCGCCCTTGAATTTTTTTTCCAATCGACACGGTTTCGATTGCGCTTAGTCTCGCGTTTTCACCCTCCTATCATTTTAATTGCCAATTTTTCATGTTCTTTTTCGTTCTCTCCCTCTAAATTCCGACTCTCACTCTCTAATTCCGCTTATCACCCTAACACCATCCCTCTCTATCTTTTTCCTCCCTCTGATTTTTTATGTGATCTTTTTGCTGATTCAACTACTTTGTTCTGTCTCTCTTTCGCCCACCTCTCATTATTCTTCTTATAACTGTTCTCCTTTTTTACTTTCTAATTTCACTCTTTCCTCTCTTTGTTCCCCTTTTCTTTTATTCTCTGTCCCCTATGTTTCCCTCTAGTTGTTGGGTCCTGGATATGACCTTAAACTATATCCGATGGTGATGAGGCCCCAGCTTGCGGGCGTTGAGGAGTGTGGAACCATCCTTTTAATTGCCATTGCTCCCAGGTCCACTCTGACCCAGAGTGGTAGTACCTGTTAGGGTCCCAACTATGGGTTAAATAGAAACCGACTTGAAAAAAAAAATATTCTATTAAAAAAAATTTCTTCAAAATCACTGGATTCGGCATTAAATAACCTGAAAAGGGTTGATATGCCGTAAAACAAAAGCAAACAACCCTCTAGTTGTACTTGCTCTTTTATTTCACTTTCCTTTCATTTTTGGTTCGTTTGTTTTTTACTCGCTGTTTGTTCATCTTCCTTTCCACTCTCTTTCTACTTTATTTCTTCTTTTTTTTTTTAAACCTCACTTCTCGCTTCTCTGTCTCTTTTTTTTCCTTCTTACATTTCTTCCAGTTTCCCTTTTCCAACTAATTCGCTCTCTCCTTTCCTATCTCTATTAATCATTATGTTCTGTTTTCTCGATGTTCATCATTTTTTTTTTGCTACGTATACACAGAAGCACACCTATGTATACTAACACAAGTAGAAAAAAACTCACTTACCACCTAGGCATCTTCAATTTGTACACCTGTTTCTCAAGCCACCCCGACATAAGGATATTTTGTCTGAACTCAGAAGTCACTATTTTTGTCTTTGAAGCATTTATTTTCGTCTCAATTTGCAGACTCGACAGCAAATATTTCACAGAGTAGCGTATATCATCTACGTGGTCTAAGACATTGACAGCAGAGGAAGAGGTCCTTCTAGACTGAGACAATTTTTATTTTTGTACTTATCCTGATTGTCCCTTTTTTGAGAGCTAGATTTTCTCCACATAAAAAAAACGACCTTGTGTTTAAATCTGTCCTCGTGGGGAGGGAAGTAAATAGGAACGACAAAGTTGTTTCAGGATTTAATCACAGATACTCTTCACAGAAACCTACAAAGATTTGGTGAATTACGCCCTTTTTTTACAAAGGAGTCACCACTTATCAAAGCTCGAAGGCCACTCGAGGATCAGGGTAAATGAGTGAACGATGGTGATTGAGAAAATAGCATAGTGATCCATAGTGGTGAAAATTGTGTAAAATTTGCTTATTTAAGCTTAACAGGTACTTATTTATATTGGACTTGAATACGACTATATTGTAATCAGCTGTAAAACAGGCCAGCGGAACTGAGTTGCACAGGCGGGTACTTTTAGGAAATAAGCTTTGTCAATTGAATTTACGTTTGGATTTAGGCACAGCAATAGAATGAGGGAAATTATTGATAGTGGTTGTATCTAGTCGAGTGATTTTTGTGAAAGTTTGGCAGGGGGAGTCCATAGATTAAAACCCAGACAGAAAGTTTGGTAGGGGGGGCACAGATTGAAGCTAGGACGAGCACTTGCTATAAAAATAACGATAGTAGAAACAGGTTGTATGGAGGAGAAAAAGGCATCACCTACTAGATTTCGAAGATTTTATAGACAGCAGGATAAGGTGCTCCGAGCAGCTCCTATCCAGATGTGACAACAGTACTCAATTTAAGAGCATATTTGTGTCTTGTACAGGCAAAAGATTGCGTCGGGAGTTTCAACTCTTTCAACCTTAACCTCTTGGAAGCCAAAATTTCACCCTAAAACTGATTAA
This sequence comes from Euprymna scolopes, assembly GCF_053919585.1. Classification (NCBI taxonomy): domain Eukaryota; kingdom Metazoa; phylum Mollusca; class Cephalopoda; order Sepiida; family Sepiolidae; genus Euprymna; species Euprymna scolopes. Next base: position 60,230,860 of record NC_136499.1, read on the forward strand.
AAAGCTTCCTGCATTTCTTTGTATTTTTTATTTTACAAAAGAATCACCACTTATCAAGACCCGAGGGTTTCTCGAGAATAAGGGTTAATGAGTGTACAATGGTCAAGGGGGGACATGTCATTCATCGATAGTAGTGGAAATTTGATGAATTGGATTACTTAAAGGGGTGGCTCACCAAGAATTTGTTCACGTTGGACTTGAAGACAACCATATTGTAGTCAGTTAAAAAGCAGGAAAACGGCACAGAGTTATACAGGCGTGCAGTTCTAAGAAAGAAACTTTGTTCATGGAATCTACGTTTAGGTTTAGGCACAGATAAAGACTGGGGAATAGTGGTTTCAGATAGACGAGTGTTTTTTTATGAAAGTCCGGCTATAGATTGGAGCTCAGACGAGCACTTGCCACGAAAATAACGATAAAGCAGAGACAGGCTCGCGCCGTATCTTCTGTGGGAAAGAGGTTCCCACTAGACTACGAAGTCTATTTTGAACTCTGCCAAGGCAGTACCCTTTATGTAAAATTTAAATGTTTAATCCAAAATTGGCTGAATACTTTGCTAGAGACCGCAAAGGTATTTTTTTAAAAAAACTTTAACCCCTTGGCAGTCAAATTTTCAGCAAAAAAAAAAAAAAGAATTAAAAAGCTTGCCCTATGTCTGAATAGACGTTTCATAAAATTTCAAATGTTTAGACCAAAAATTGACTTAGTAATTTGGTATAGATCTCAGAGATCAAATCTTTGACTCCAATTTTGACCCCTTAATATTTATTGTTTTAGGCTCAAATCAAATTGAAAAGTTACATGCCCATAAGATACATGTCCAACTAACATGCGTCTAAAATTTCAAGTAATGAGACTCAAAATTGGCGGAGGAGTTTGGTAGAGTTTTTAAAGGTCAAATTGTTGAACTTTCAGCTCTTTACAGTGAAATTTCCGGCCGAAAACCGACTAAAAAGATTTTCCCAAATCTCAATACCTTTTATGTCAAATTTCGAGTTTGTAGACTGAAAATTGACAGAGTAGTTTGGTAGGGAAATGTACACACACAGATAGACAATTTCACTTTATACATATATTTATAATTATAATATTTATTATATAATAGTAATATTTATTATATATTCATAATATATATATATATATATATATATATACATATAAACACATATTAAATTTATATGTTAAAACTTAGATAAGGCGCATGCACGATTTTAGTATAATAAATAATGGGATTCAATGTTGCAAGTAATACGTAAATTTTTAAGTACAGTACTTATCTCATAGCTAAATATTTTGGTTTCGATTCTAGCTAATAGCACCCAAGTCATGCATCTTTTTAAAACTTTTCAAATCACTTCTATATATTGGGTGCAATATATTGATCAGTTTCCTTACCTTTCCTATAGTTCAAACCTTGCTCACGGTTACTTTTGGTTATTCCCTTAGATCAAGGAAAACCTAAGAGGCTGTCGCTATGAGACAATTGAGGAGATTAAAGAGGATGTGACGAGGGTCATTGACACGCTCACATAAAAGCACTCCCATGGGGCCTTCCAAAAGTTGTTGGAACGGTACAGCAAATGCATTGCAGCCCGAGGAGATTACTTCGAAGGGGACTAGAGTTGCGTGTGTGTATTATGAATGAAAACGCGCATACGAAAAAGGTCTGGAAACTTATTAAAGGCACCTAGTAAATTTTCATTTCCTCAGTTTTCATTGTGAATGACTTTATCAAAATGCGTACAGATCGTTTCGTCTTATTAAACTTTTACTTAAATTTCCTCTACGGTCTAGCTTTTAGAGTTATAGAGTTGCAATCTTTATAAATTAGCCGAGAAAATGTTATGGGAGAACAATAAAAAGCACTTTCCCGTTATATAGTCAATCGGATGCCTTTCTTTTGGCTTGAGGGAAAATTATTAATTTAATTTCAATTATTCCTTACTTATTTATACATACGAATACTAATCTGTTTTTATGAATAAAATGTTTATTTTTGTACCTTTACAGAATTCGGGCCGGACTATTTGTTTGTTTAAAAGACTAACTTTAAAATTATAGCAAGTTTTATTGTAAAGATGAAACGCCTAAAATTGATCGCATAATATATTCGCCATCTTTACAAATCAGCCGGGAAAAGATTATGGAAAAATGATAACTGAAGTTGAAAACCACCCTTTTTATTTATGAAATATTAACTTTATATATGTAGTTTTCCTGTAATCAGTCTCTTCTAGCTTTGTTTGATACTGGCTATACTTTTTCGTCATAGTTTACATTACGATGTATAAAGCTTAAACTGAAATAACTTAGAAGTTTTAACGTTATTTTTTTTTCTATTAATATAGGTAAGGGTCTACTGATGGTTTCCGTTTTGAAATCGAAAACTGACAACCAGTTTTTATGAAAATAAAAAAGTTCATATATATATATATATATATATATATATATATATATACACATACATACATATATATATATATATATATATATATATATATATTAGATACACTATTTGGACCGTGAAAAACAAAGACACACATGTTTTATGTAAAGTTTTCTTTTTATGTGGGAAATTAATAATTTATTTTCAACATTTTTTTTTAATTATTAACACGTAAGAAAATCAAACACGTTTATATAATTATATTTCTTTTAGCTTGGAAATATTTTCCATACTTCTACAAATTGTTAACGGAAGTGTTTTTTTAAGCTTAACTTTATCCTAGATTAATCCTACCCCAAGTTTTAGGTTTAGTTCGAAAAAATGTCGGTTTGCTTCGATTCAAATTTTGTATAAGCACAAAATTTCCATACACAGTGATTCTTTGACATCTAAAATAATTTACGAGAATGTTTTTATAGTTAAATTATTTTTTTAATATTCCATCATCGGCAACGACGGGACACGGATCATGCTAGTGATAAATGTGTATATTTTAATTCTTATTCAAATACACATTTTTTCCCGGGAATATTTTCTTGTATGTGGCTATCTTCCACATTCCACGATGTACATTGACGTCATCTTTCTTTTTCTTGCCATTTCGCACCATTTCATTTTCTGAAGTAAAAAAAAAAAAATCAACGCAGAAAAAGCAAATCTGATGATATTTGCAAGTTAACGAAGTAAATAGCATGTCAGAAGAATATTGAATAAAGTTGTCGTTCCACAAACGGCTAAATAATGGGGTCAAAAGTGGGCAGCAACGAAAGGAGACTGGACACCAATAAAGTCTATACACGTGTCCGCCATTATTATTATTTTTTTTTTAGGTCCGATCTTTATTCATTCAGAATATTCAGTAGTGTTAATGAAAACGTGATATCTGCAGTTGATGGACATTCATGCTTTTCATTAGTTGATTGTTTTTTTTATGTTTTTGTTATTGTATCGGAAGAATGGTTTCTTTTATTCATTAACTCTTTCTCGGTATGTCGAACAACGTGGAAATGGCGATGGAAAAAAGTTGCATGGTTTTCTTGATTCCATCTTGATAGTTTGTTGTTCTTGTCATTATTCTGAATTTATCGTTGAAGATGCGGAACCAAACAAGTAAAAAAGTTTTGCTTTTTTTTCTGATTGAGTGTCGTCTTTGATAACAACAATAACAACAACAACAACAACAACAACAACAACAACAACGCGGATTTATCTAAATGCTCAACCTTCGTTCCCTGCGCGTCGGCATTCCGTATAATTAAGATGTTTTTCACAAAAGCAAAATTCATTGTGTTTGTCTGCACATCTGTTCATTCAATTATGCTATGTTGATCAAAAGTGGACTTGGTTGAGGTTAACATTAATCTCTACATTGATAAAACCGTGCGCTCACTTCTCGCGCGTCTCTGTATCTTTCAAACGGTTTAAAAAGAAATAAGAAATCTACTTGATGACGGCTTCCGGTTTTAAAATCAGAAATTGATAAGCGGTGTTTATCGAAAAAAACAGTCCCTTATAATTGCACACCGCTTAGATTTGAGCGGAATTTTAAAATTTAATTTAGTTTGTAAACAATTCCTTAAGCGAATTAACATACTTTCTTTTATCACTTATCTTTATTCCGAGTGGCAAGGTTGTAAACCGTACGTAATCACCTAAAATGCCAAATGCCCTAAGAAAATGTCAGCTTTGATTATTTGGAAATTAAAAAAAAATACAATTACAAAAACAGCTTTAATAAAAAAAACAAATACGATTATAATCAAGATTGTCTGCTCTTTATTCTTCCGGTCTCTGTCGCCCATTTAACTAGATAATTATCAATGATGGGGCGATTCCAATATTTTTATCGATTCCGATACAATTACCGATTCCGTACTAAATTCCAGATTCCGATACAATTATCGATTCCAATTTTTATAAATCCATAAGCAGGACCCGTGTACCGGCGTTGCCCAATGAAAGTATGCCCACCAACCCACTCGTAAAAACAATTAAACTACGGTTGTTAGTGAGAGCCACTGCCGGCCCAGTAAAATAGCGGGCACTAGCGCCCGTGGCCAAACTGAATGTACCGTGCAGAAGTAACAACATTATTATCTATAAACGCATTCTTAAATAGGGATTGGATTATGTGCTGTCATTATTCTCAGCTTTCACCTAACATGTCAAATAAAAGTAGACTAGTGTGGCCTTTTAGATAGCAGTTGTTACCGTATGCTTGTAATCTATAATGAAAATAAAAGAATGAACTAAAAATTAGTATATTTATTTCGGAGGAAACATTGTGCCACGAGGAAAAGAAACAACCAAAAAATACTGCTGCGGATCTGAACAATGATTCCCCTAACCTTTGAATTTTTCCTATCATCGAGTACAGGCTTATTTTTCAGATTAACAAAACAAATTTAAGGTCGTATTTTTAATGATCGTAATGATAACGTTCTAATGAATGGAACATACACTTTTTTGTCACGTCAGTTTATAATGTTGCCCATAGCTGTTAAATGTTTTCCTTTTCTGTTCGTAAGGTATATTCAAATTTTTCCGAGGTATTTTGGTAATGTGAAAGCTATGCGTGTAATCTATGATAAACGTCGTAGTAAAGTACGAAAAATGGAAAAAGAATTATGTAAATGCTAGTGGCAGCATTAACAACGGGAGTGGCCAAAAAGTGGACGTTCACTGCAGTAGAACGTTATAATTCCAAATTTAAGTCTGTAAATGCCGATAATCGCCTGAAAATTTTACAAATAAGTGAAAAATAAAAAAAAATTAATGGTAAGGGGCAGCACTGTTCAGGTCCACCATTTTTTGATTATTATTTTGCAATCTGAAAGTTATTGTATTTTAAAGGTTCTAAAAGGAAAAACGTATCCAATAACTGGCCCTAATTGGGTTGCCATACTCTACTAAATATTTGAAGCCAAATATTTTCAAAAGAGGCCAAAGAAGCCAAATTGATAACTATAGCCAGATTTTCACAAACAAAAGAGCCTAATTGAAAAAAAAAAAAAAAAGAAAAAAATCAAAGAGCCTGCTCTTTCTCTCTGGCCTCGGTCCCCTCAAACGTCGCTTTGAACGTGCTCTCTCTCCTTTTTATAGTCTTTCTTTTTCCTTACCGTAAAGGTCATTTCATACAGGGCACAGTATTTGCCTATAGCCGCCGTACGTGCGTTCGCGCTCTGTTGCATATCGAGATCTTTAGTAATTAGCAATTGTATTTTTCGGTCTCCCACACTGGAAATTGAACCTTCAACCTTCAGGAGAATATCACGTTTACAATTGATTTTTTTCAAGTAATCTAATCACTCCGCCATGGATCCTTGTAGACACTCGATATAAGAACAGTAGTCCGAAAAATCCAAATAATACGAAGAATCTGTTTTGTGAATAATATTAAACTACCTTCAAGAGTAAAGGAGAGAATTTGAATGCCTACTGGAGAGAATGCTTACTAGACACTATCCTTGAGTGCCTAAGGTCTCCAGAACAAACTGGCGCAAGGATAGTTTTCCCAAGAAGTAAACCCTGACCAATTATTAAAAATCACATAATATTCGCTGCCCAAATAAGATCTCCTCACTATGGTTAACTAACATTAGCTTTTTGCGAGGAATGATACACCTTCTCCAAGTGATGTTAGCTCAAATAAAAGCATGAAGCTGGATACTCCACCAAACTAGATGAATTAATGTTCTAGAATCCAGTCAGACCAAGAGACCAAAACGAAAGATATATTACAACATATGAAAATAGTTAATTGGGGAGAGGAAAAT
>NC_136499.1:60239581-60277081 GCF_053919585.1 Euprymna scolopes
AATTATAAGGTTTCGTTCGAAATTCCGTACATATTTTTAAGTTAAATAGAATGACTTGAACAACAGTATGAATAATGCAACTAAATATAAATTATTAATCCTCATCTATAAAATTCAGAAACATTTATGTATTAGAACAAAATATTTTAGAATTATAACATAGTATTTACATATCCACTCTGGACCCACACGTTGTATGCAGCAGTCGCAAAGAAAACAAAGACAAGGAAATAATACAACTCACTTTTTTTCAGTTTAAACAACAGACATTTATTTATAGGTACTTCCAGAATAACGCATTGTCTTTTGTTCAAAAGTCTTCTCGTACTCCAATGTGCTTAACAAGACTCTGCCATGTCGAACTCGGGGTACTTTGTTTTTGTCTGGCAATGTTTACGATAGTTCTTTTCCTGTCGCTCTCAGGCCACGTGTGTAACATGTATATCTCTCTCCTTATCGTGGTAATGTTTTTCTTTTTATGATCTTTTTCTTTTCTTCTTTCTTGCTGTGACGCCACCTCGAACACGGCTCGGTCCTTTGCATACGTTGACTCTTGCTGTTCCTGCCATACGTGCGTCCGCACTCTGTTACAAAATAACCCCTCCAAAAAAAAAAAAAAAAAAAAATGTATCCATAAATCCCTAATCACATCTAATAGACCCGTTAAAAATAAAATCACACTTGTAGGCCGAACTCCGGCACTGATAAATGATGCGTTACTTGCTATCTGGTGCGGCATTCACCCTATGTGGCTCCCCTCAAAGGAGAAAGTTTCTAGGGAACATTGAATGTATATCATGTATATCCCGGTCAATGGAAATGAAAACTTTTTTTTTTTTGCTTTTTATTGTAAGGAAGTGTCACCGCCCTTCAATAGACAGCACCTGGTATTCCCAAATGGTTAACCATCTAGAGATGACGAGGCTTAACGTCGTTTAACTTCTATTAGTATACGAGGCTTTATGTGTGTAAATATAATTTTGCCGTGTAGAACTAGTGCATTTCAGAGATTCGTTTGTCCTACAATTTGACGCACATCACGCCAAAATGAATTCGAACCTTTCCTAATGGTATTAGTGAAAAGAAATTGCAGAGGAGAGTGAGTCGACATTTCGCACCATTAAACATTGCCCCAAAGATTAACAGATGCACAATATATAAAACATACAAGCATTTCCGTAGGGTTTTTATCCAATTGTTCGATCAAATACTGGCAGGTTCACCCGAATCGTCAAACTGAGAGACGCATTATGCAATCCTAGGTGAATAATAGACATTTTGAGAAGGCGGTCTTATCGGGGGTATCCATTGTTTCTCGCGATTGCAAAAGAGGTCGACTATAATATTGTACACTGCTGACACCAAAATATTCTATTTTGCTAAATAAACAAACTTTGCTCCTGATCTGAAAATAGAAAACTTACATTAAATTCGTTGCTAAGGTCGCGGGAAAAATGGTTTGATCATTCTATCGCTCCAGATAATATCTCACTTCTGATTCATTTCTCTACCTTTATAAGAGAGAATTACGCCCTAAAATATAGTACAGTTGCCACATCTGAGGGCGGGACCTTTCCTCACTGTCAAGTGAGAAAAAGGCTTCTGAATCTGGTGGGAGATGTGCTCCTCTTCTTCCTGCTACCTTTTTCTGACAGAAGAAACATAACGTGTCGATTTCTACTCTATCGTTATTTTCATGAACGTTCATTGGCTGAGCTCCAATCTATAACTCCCACCCCCATATAAGGTATTTACAAAAAGCACTTGCCTAGCTAAAACCATTGCTAACAGTTTCCCTTACTCTATCTGTACTTATAATTAAATGAATATTTCATGAACAAATTTTCTTTTTTCAAGCCGCCCTTTTATGAAACATAATACCACGGGGTTACTTCACTATGGTTGTTTTCATGTCCAATATAAAAAAAAATATTGTTAGAAAATCCTCGTAAATAATGAATTTGTACCCAATTCCTAAAATTACTGTTTATCACGGTTTTCATTCATTAACCCTTATCCTCGAGTAATCTCTGGGCCTTGATAAGCGATGATACCCTTGCAAAAAGTACAGTTGAACACTGATGAATCATCTTTGTATTGGTTTAGTCGTGTGCTTGTCGGCCATGTTTACTCTTGTTCTATTGGTTGGGAGTTTATCCGCTTCGCTGCAGGCGACGTTTCGCACCATTTCGTGTTTAACCACACTCGATTTCCTACAGGCACACCTGATGTTAATATGATAAAAAATCTCTTTACCCCTGAGTTTACTTTTCAATGGCGACAGTAAAAAAAAAAAAAGAAGAAAAACATAGGCTTTATAATTCAGTGCCTGTCAGCGTTTTATTTTTCCGACATCTTGTTTTTCTTGTTGTTGCTTTCTCACCTCGCCTCATCACCGTCTAAGGATTTATTCGCACTTGAGCGAACTTTAATTGTCACCTTTCCTTCTTTTTCTTTTAATTGTATTTCATTTTGCCAAAAATATTACTCTTGTGAAACCACGAGGGCTTAAAACACAATATAGCTTATGAAGCGTTATCTATATACAAAACAAAAATAACAATTTATAGCTATCTGCAGACGTTAGAGTTTTCATTCAAGGGAGATAATCTCCAACAGGGTGGGGTGGGGGTGGGGTAACATGACATTGCATATTACAATTATACTTCATTCACTCTCCTCCCCCCACGTAGCTAGTGCTACCAGATAAGAATGTTTGAAGATACCAGCTTCCTGAAAAAAAAAAAATGCACCAAAAATCGATGTTATTGCTTTTTCCCTTTGCAAAACTCAATTGGGTTTTGCAAAGTAAAAAACGAAACAAAAAATTAAACAAACCTTCTTCTATTAGGTTGGTGCAAAAATAATGTCGTTTTTATACATAAGTTGAACGTCAAAAAACATTATTTTTGCACCAACCTAATACCAAACAAGCAAACCAAACACTATGAATAAGTATTTGAATATATAAAGAACTTAAAGCATGAAACCTTTTCCAAAATAACCGGATTTGTGCATGAAATAACTCGAAAAAGGCTTAATATGCCATGAAACAAAGCAACAAACCAATCCCCTTACGTAATTTCGGTCTTTCTCTCTTTCCTAGATTTTACATAAAATATCGATTAATATATCCTGGGCATATCCAATTGTCCTGTAGAGTTTGGAAGACTTATGGCTCACAGCACCGGAACTCTTTGCAACAGGGACTATTTCCTTGATCATCGTTTTCTTCCATATGCATGCGCGTCTTTTGTAGACGGAAGTTTACTCATCAAGCGTGAGCGAACAAGTGACTCCTTTCCCTTAGAGTTTGGCCCTTTATGTTAAGCCACTCTCGCCTCTTCATGTGGTTGATCTCATCCTTCTCTATAAAACACGCTACACCTCTTGCGTCTTCTTTTGTTTTCTCCTTGCAGGCAGCAGAGAAAGCAAAACTTTTGCTTCTTTGAGGTGAGGCTGTTTGTAGCATTATGACTACACCAATAAAATTTTTATTTTAGAAAAAATATACTTCTAACATGATACATTGATTTCAACGTTTCTCTAACAACTCCAAGCTGTTTGTAGAACGATATGTCTTTAGCCTCAAAATACGACTGAGTTCTTAATATTTCTCCTTCATTGTTGCCTCATCTCTTTTCTTAGAGTATACATTCGAAGGCTGTAAATCAGCAGAAGTCGTTAAAGGGCAGATTTACAAAATATAAATGTGTTGTAAACAATTCGAAACGTAATTCATATAGTTCTGTCATCGTTATGGTCGATTTATATAGATGTATAGATGTATTTTCTTGGTGAAACAGTATACTTTCTTTTTTATTTCTGAATGTCTTCTAGCGATATTCTCCTTCAAATATAATAATAATGATATGTGATATTCTCCTTCAAATATGATAATAATATGTGATATTCTCCCTCAAATATACTAATAATGATATGTGATATCCTCCGACGAATATAATAATAATAATAATAATAATAATAATAATAATAATAATAATAATAACAATAACAATATGTGATATTATACTTCAAATATAATAATAATGATATGTGATATAATCCTTCAAATATAATAATAATGATGTGTGATATCCTCCTTCAAAATATAATAACAATGATATGTGATATTATCCTTCAAATATAATAATAATGATATGTGATATTCTCCTTAAAATATAATAATAATGATATGTGATATCCTCCGTCAAATATAATAATAATGGTATGTGAAAATCCGCTTCAAATATACTAATTATGATATGTGATATTCTCTAATATAATAATAATGATATGTGATATTCTCCTTAAAATATAATAATAATGGCATGTGATATTCACCTTCAAATATAATAATAATGCTATGTGATATTCTCCTTCAAATATAATAATAATGATATGTGATATTATCCTTCAAATATAATAATAATGATATGTGATATCCTCATTCAATTATAATAATAATGTTATGTGATAATCCGCTTCAAATATAATAATAATGGTATGTGATATTATCCTCCAAATATAATAATAATGGTATGTGATATCCTCCTTCAAATATAATAATAATGATATGTGATATCCTCCTTCAAATATAATAATAATGATATGTGATATTCCGCTTCAAATATACTAATAATGGCATGTGATATTCTCCTTCAAATATTTGTCTAAATGATATGTAATATCTTATTAAATGACATGTGATATCTTCCTTCAAATATAATAATAATGGTATGTGATATCCTCCTTCAAGTATAATAATAATGGCATGTGATATCCTCCTTCAAATATAATAATAATGATATGTGATATCCTCCTTTAAATATAATAATTATGTTATGTGATATCCTCCTTCAAATATAATGATAATGATATATGATATTATCCTTCAAATATAATAATGATGATATGTGATATCCTCCTTCATATATAATAATAATGATATGTGATATTATCCTTCAAATATAATAATAATGATATGTGATATCCTCCTTCATATATAATAATAATAATAATAATATGTGATATTCTCCTTCAAATATAATAATAATGATATGTGATATTATCTTTCAAATATAATAATAATGGTATGTGATATTCCGCTTCAAATATACTAATAATGGTATGTGATATTGTCCTTCAAGTATAATAATAATGGTATGTGATATCCTCCTTCAAATATTATAATAATGATATGTGATATTCTTCTTCAAATATAATAATAATAATAATATGTGATATTCTCCTTCAAATATAATAATAATGATATGTGATATTATCTTTCAAATATAATAATAATGGTATGTGATATTCCGCTTCAAATATACTAATAATGGTATGTGATATTGTCCTTCAAGTATAATAATAATGGTATGTGATATCCTCCTTCAAATATAATAATAATGATATGTGATATCCTCCTTCAAATATAATAATAATGATATGTGATATCCTCCTTCAAATATAATAATAATGATATGTTATATCCCCCTTCAAATATAATACTAATGGTATGTGATATTCCGCTTCAAATATAATAATAATGGTATGTGATATTATCCTCAAAATATGATAATAATGATATGTGATATCCTCCTTCAAATATTATAATAATGATATGTGATATCCTCCTTCAAATATAATAATAATGATATGTGATATCCTCCTTCAAATATTATAATAATGATATGTGATATCCTCCTTCAAATATTATAATAGTGATATGTGATATCCTCCTTCAAATATAATAATAATGATATGTGATATTCTCCTTCAAATATAATAATAATGATATGTGATATCCTCCTTCAAATATAATAATAATGATATGTGATATCCTCCTTTGAATATAATAATAATTATATGTGATATTCTCCTTCAGATATAATAATAATGATATGTGATATCCTCCTTCAAATATAATAATAATGATATGTGATATCCTCCTTTGAATATAATAATAATTATATGTGATATTCTCCTTCGAATATAATAATAATGGTATGTGATATTCACCTCCAAATATAATTATAATAATAATATGTGATATCCCCCTTCAAATATAATAATAATGGTATGTTATATTTCGCTTAAAATATACTAATAATGGTATGTGATATTATCCTTCAAATATATTAATAATGGTATGTGATATTCTCCTTCAAATATAATAATAATGGGGTGAAATATTTTCCTTCAAATATACTAATAATTGCATGTGATATTCTCCTTCAAATATATTACTAATGGTATGTATTTTTATCCTTCAAATATACTAACAATGGTATGTGTTATTATCCTCCAAATATAATAATAATGGTATGTGTTTTTATCCTTCAAATATACTAATAATGGTATGTGTTATTATCCTTCAAATATACTAGTAATGATATGTATTTTTATCCTTCAAATATACTAATAATGGTATGTGATATTATCTTTCAAACATACTAATAATGATATATGCTATTCTCCTTCAAATATACGAATAATGGGATGTAATATTCTCCTTCAAATATACTAATAATGGTATGTGATATTCTCCTTCAAATATACTAATAATGGTATATGATATTCGCTATCAATAGTTCTCTTTTTCTAAAGGTAATGTGTTAAAAATACCTTGCACATCACAAAATATAGTGACACAAACTTTGTCTACAGATGTTTGCATTTTTTGGCGTTTTGTACGGTTTTCACTTGCTACAATACATCTGGTTTTATTGCTGATCTTGACTTTTGCATTTTAAACAAAGTGAAGGCATTATTTACATATGATTTATATAATTAATAGTAGGTTCTCTACAGTGCAATGTAGATTACAATGTATGTTGAACTAAGTCACTGCCTGGAGGCATGTGAAGCTTCCATCTGTACACTATGGGGAGTCCCAAACTTGAGTAGGCAATCAAGCGATTTGATTAAAAAAAATGGGCGATTTTACCGATTTTGATGACAAGACAAATATGGGTGGCTGAAATATTTATTGATCCTCATTCAATCCGGACAACGTAAGGTCTCCCTGCTAGTATTAAAATAAAAGATAAAAAGTCTTCTTTTACCAAGACAATGCACTGTGTCTCAAAGCGATCGTAAAGATGGGAAAACTACATTAATTACATTTGGAATTGCATCTCCATCCATCCTGTTCTCTAGATATGACCCAATGACCATTTTATTACTCTAGAAGAAGACTATATTGAACTTTGCCTAAAGGATTTAAAAAATTTTTTTATTAGTTAGGCCTGGGAGTTATTGAACTGTTTAACACCAATAGGTGTTACATTTTTCAAAATGATAATATATTCAATAAGAAGACTGATATACCAGGGCGTGTTCCAAAAGTAATACTTCCTATTTTTTATCCGCCAGAATGGATCAGAGGGAATTACAAATTATATTGTTATGATGACTGAGCTTATGCATTCATGACCTGAAAATTTCAGCTGTGTGTCGCAGATATTGACAGTGTAAGATCTTAAGAAAGCAAACCCCGTCATGGATGTGCGTCAGAAGTAGAAATGCATCATTAAATTCCTGTCAAAGTTCATTCACAATGGTTGTGCCTATGTAGAAAAATACATTCTGGAACCAAAAAAGGTCACTCGTTTTTATAGTTCCACTCCCGTCTTCGTAGCTCTTCGACTTTTTGAGATAAAAAGAAAATAGGAGACATTATGTTTGGAATGATCCTCGTATGACAAAGCGCGTTCCATCGTTCATGGCAAAAGTGCACTGAGATTGGTGGTGCCTATGTAAAACCATAACTTCTGTAGCATAGAATATCGCTCGTTTTAATAGTATCACTCTCATCTTCGTAGCTGTTCAATTTTTACAGTAAAAAAAAATAGGAGGGTTTACCGTTGGAACTACGCTAGTATTTTAGTATAAAAAGTGATAAAGTTTAAAAGATTACAATTTTCATGAATATCTCTGTAAAATGTACGCGCAAATGAAAAAGTTTTGAAAAAAACAAACAAAAAAAAAAAAAAAAAAAAAAGCAACGATAAGATCAAACGGAAATTGAAGCATTTGAACTTTTTTTTTTTTTTAAATAGCGAATAAAAAGGCAAAGGATTAAATTAATCGCCGTTATATTTGTTGTTTAAGCAATTTTCCGTGTTGATGCTGTCCGACTGTTACCCCACCTGAATAGTTTGACCAGCCAAACAAGACGTACTCAGACAATAGACATCATTTCTGCCCCGCTTATCGTTGTCTTTTTGATCTTCCCGAATGACACACTCGACTCCCTTTGAAATGGTCAAATTGGCCGAACGGACTGAGGTGTGGGAGAACGCACGAGTTACAAAATGAACTTCATTATCTTCAGTTCAACAAGTTTTCTTTTTTTCGTACTTTGCATGTTGAGGGAAAAATGGTTGACGTGGCCGGAACACTTTGGTCTATTTTAAGACAACGGTGAGTCTATAGATGGTGTAAATACATCCAGAAGTTTCGTTCAACATCAATGAAATAATGTGTCCTTTCCCTTAGAGTCAAATAAAGCTTAGTAAGTATTGTATTTATAAAGACAAAAAGGAGTAAACATTATCGGCGTTTACTTGAATTTCATATTCTAATACATGTAAACTGGATTTTGAATTTCATGTTCTCTTTCTTTTCTTCCTCGTTCGTTTATACATATTGTGTCGTAAAAAATAGGAGATAGTACTTTTGGAACGATCCACACACACACACACACACACACACACACACACACACACACACACACACACACACACACACACACACATACACACATACACACACACACACACACACATATATATATATATTTAATTTACTTATAAAAGCATTGGTGGCTGCATATGTGCATACATGTTTCTGTAATCACCCGTTATTGGGGAGATTACGTCTTCAAGAAGTTCCCTCGAAAAACATTCTTGGCCTAAGGACGTAAGCTTCCCAATAACGGATGATTACAGAAACATGTATGCACATATGTAGCCATCAATGTTTGTATGAATAAATTATATATACCTGCTCTGTTAAATCATTGAGCACTTTTTTGGTAGACACATGTTGTTTCAGTGCAAGTACTTAACTGGCTGAAAAAATCCCAATATACCAACTAAGAACCCCAAAAGAACACAACAAAGAACAAATTCTAGCATACGTCTCTACACACAACACAAACAACCCAGAACTATTCACACAGATAACAAAAAACCTTATCCTCCTCAATCAGAACGACAAACTAAACAACATACTTAAAACAACAAAAATAATAAAAAGCAAACGCCAACCCAAAAACTTAAAACACATCCTAACTTCCTCAAAACTCGTCCCACATACTACAAAAGGAGTTACAAAATGCAACAAACCGCGATGTGCAGTATGTGACATAATAATAGAAGGTAACACATACACATTCAAAAATCCAGCACAAACATTCAAAATAAAAAAGGATCAAAATTTCACCTCCAGAAATGTAGTATATGCACTAAGATGCACAACATGCAACAAATCCTACATAGGCGCCACCAAAAATTTCAGCAATAGAGTGGCCTTACATAAGAGCAACATCAAAATTGCAGATAACAGACACCTCTATGTTTCAAAACACGTACATACATGCAGTGGAAACAGCTTCAAAATAATGCCAATCTTCCAAACAAACAATTATTTTTCTTTACTTACACAGGAAAAAAAACTTCATCACCAGATTCACTCCTGAACTAAACAGAACCTAATACCATCACACAAAAACATGAAATGCAAGGTACACTCGCATGCACACCCATACACATACACATATACACACCCACACATAAATCAGAACCGACGCATTAAAACACACACACGTGCGCACATACAACCACACACAGACATAACACCCCTATCTCTAATACAGCACACTGAACAATACCAACCCTACTTAACCTCGAAACCAACAACACTAGGAGACACCTAGAACCATAGCATAATATCTGTTCCAACACCTCGCTCCCTCCTCAGTCAGGGGAGGAGAACCCCTCATGACTGAAACGACTATCCTCCCTTCTATCATCCCCCTCCCATACCTACACCCCCTCCAATGCCCCCCCTCTGGGGAACAAAATCTTCCCCACACTAGGAACCGATCCTGGGTCTGGCCATACCCACATGGAGAGACAAATAAATGGAAACATTAAAAAATCCCCTATTTTAAATACACCCTTCTTTCTAAACAAACATAATATAAGACTAAAACGAAAAATCACAATACTAAAATCCAAGAATCCAAAAAATAAATATCAAAATAGAATGAAAGCACCCCTACCCTTACTTCAGAAGAGTCAGTCTCCCCTCCTCACACATACACATTAGTAACGACCTCGGACCACAGCCGCCTTCCTAAGGAAGCAAATAACCCCAAAATACTATAAAACAATATACACATTCCCAAACCAATAAAAGCAAACACACACACGTACACACACGCTCACACACATAAACACACGCACACACACACATACACATACACACACACACACCCTACCCCACCCTAAAGGAAAAGAAAAAAACATTAGCAGAAAGAGATAGCGACCAGAGCGAGGTCAAAGTCTCCCTGGACAAGTAAAAAAAAAAAAAAAAGCAATAAAAATTCAGCATACCAATGAATAATAAATACTTATAAGCCTCCACCCCCTTGGAAAAACTTCAAATTAACTAAGAAAATCGCCATTTTGACACATTTGAAAATAATTTCTGACGAGGACGCATCACAGACCGTCTGAAACGCGCGTAAACGATTTCAATGACTTAAAAACATTATTACAATGATCCAAACATAATTCTCAATGAAAAACCAAAACACGGAATAATAAAATAATGTTAAAAAATACACATTGTTGGTGACTACTCCCTTATTTAAATATATATATATATACTAGACTACCCGTGACCCGTTGGGTCAGTATGTTATATTAGCTATGGAATTAATGTATGAGCGTGACACTTGTGACGTACGTAAAGAAAAAATTTTTTTTGACATGACAAAAACATTTATATGAAAGTATATTAAAATGAAAACAAATATAGATAGATTTCTATGAGTCGTTCGTTCTGTTTATTATAATTCATTATTTTTGAAAAAAAAATACAGTTACCGAATTATAAGTGGTTGGCCGTACTTATAGGAACATGTGCACTGAACAGATACCATAATACTTATTACAGTTAAATTCAAATTTTGATATATCTCCATTTTTTTACATCGTTAATTTCTGTATTACGTTTAAGTTATTTTAAACCCCACTCTTCCCATGTTAAATAGTATTTTCGAGATAATAACGTTAATATTGCAGCGTCGCAATTATTCTTTTGTTTTTTCTTTCGCGTTTAAATTATCCAAATAAACAATTGTTAATACTGTCTGCTTTTTTTACATCGTTGATTTCTGTATCACGTTTAAGTTACTTTAAACCCCACTCTTCCCATGTTAAATAATAATTCCGAAATAATAATATTAATATTTCATAATATTTCAGTGCGCAGGTTATGCGCGCATGCGCAACCGGATGTCGGAAACCGAAAAGTGGGTTACATACATAGTTACAGAGTCATTTGAGTTTTATAATTATATATATATATATATATATATATATATATATATATATATATATATATATATATATATATAGATGGCGGAAGAGAAGACGGCAGGACAGCAGAAAGAGGTCAAGACCGCAGAAAGGTGTGGTTAGTTTAACCGTATGGTGCTGGGGGTAATTTCATTTTATTTACTTATTTATTTTTTGTTATAAACATTGGCTATATATATATATATTTATATAATATTGTATAATTTATTATTATTATTATTATTATTATTATTATTATTATTATTATTACTATTATCATTATTATTCGACTAAGTTTTTATATATATATTCATATATATATATTCATATATATCTATATTCATATATATGCATATATATATATATGAATATATGTATATATGAATAGGTATATACATGAATATATATATATATATGAATATATATATATATATATATATGAATATATATAGTTATATATATGAATATGTATATATGAATAATAATATATATGCATATAATATATACATATAATTATATATATATATATATATATTTATATATATAATAAATACACACACACGCACATATAAATATGTGTAGATACATATAAGAATTGAATACCTTAGAAGATTTTAAATCGATCATAATCGGTGATTTTACGCACTGAGCTATGAAGACGATCCTGTATTTCGTTTATGTGCGTCCGGTTTCAAGTAACAATCCCGTAGATATAAAGCGTCGGACATAGAATATATTACATTTCGTGTGCAGTGTCCACCCGTATATATCCGTGGCATGGTTACGTGAAACCGGAAATAGACCAAAATAACTATAAGATTCTGTTTTCGGTCGTGCGATTATCGCTCAGTACGTAAAATAACTGGATTAGCAGAAATTGTGATAATTTTCTGTTAAGAATTCAGGTGATAAGTCATCTCGCTCTCAGTACAGACCAATAAGTCTCCTGTGTGTCATGAGTAAGTTGTTGGAATCTATATTTAATAAAGAAGTAGTCAACCACCTCGGCAGAAACAACCTTCTTAGTGACATGCAAAATGGTTTCTGCTCCGCAAGATCTACAGCAGATGCTCTAACGGTTATATCTCATAGGATTAGTGAATCTCTTGACAAAGGCTTCCTTTTCAGGGCAATTGCTCTTGACATATCGAAGGTCTTCGATAAGGTATGGCATAAGGGCCCACTTCACAAGATTTCCAGCTACGGTATGACCGGTAATGTTTTTTCATTAAATCATTTCTCTCTGATAGGTTCATAAGAGTAGGGGTTGATGGGCAGAAATAAGAGGCCCACAATATTAATGCTGGAGTCCCTCAGAGGTCCATCCTGGGCCCCACACTCTTCCTAATCTACAGCAATGATCTCCTAAAACACATACTTAAATCATTCGTTAACATCTATGCTGATCACATGACCATCTATGGCAACACATCAAAATCCGTAAATGACAAGGTTCTCTCTAATTCTCTCTCTTCTGATCTTGAGCACGTGGTACAGTGGGGGAAGAAGTGGCTGGTTACTTTTAATGCATCCAAAACCAAGCTTTTATCTTCACATCATCAACGCTCTGATCTCCATCTGGCATCAATTGAAATGGATGGCTCTCGTCTTGGGGAGGCTCCATGTTTTGACAAGCTTTTGGGTTTGACCTTTACTCCTGATCTGAAATGGAACACGTACATCAGGTCTGTTGCCAAGGACGCTGGGAAAATGGTGGGATCCTTCTACCGCTCCAGAAGATATCTCACTACTGATGCAATTCTCTATCTGTATAAAAGCGAAGTACTACGTCCAAGGATGGAGTACTGCTGCTACATCTGGGCAGGAGCTGCTAAAAACAGCCTATCCTGCCTTGACAGAGTACAAAATAGACTTCGTAGCTTAGTGGGGATGCCCTTTTCCCTTCCCTGCAGCCTCTCTCCCACAGAAAAGACGTTGCGAGCCTATCTTTGTTCTATCGTTATTTCCATGGCAAGTACTCGCCTGAGCTCCAATCTCTCGTCCCCCCTCGCCAATCTATCACGAGAAACACCCGTCTGACTGAAATTACTGTCAATAATTTTCCCCACCGTGCCTAAATCCAAACGTAGATTCCACCTGACTACAACTTGGATGTCTTCAAGTCTAACATAAACAAATTCCTGACAAACCGCCCTCTTAAGTAAGACACTCTATCAAATCTCCAATACTAATGATTGCTACAATACTATCTCATTGATTACTGTACACGCAATAACCCTTATCCCTGAGTGGCCTCCGGGTCTTGATAAGTGGTGACCTCCATGTAAAAAAAAAAGTTACAGATCGACCTGATAAATAAAATGCTGAAAAATACAAATTATTTTATTATAAAAATATATCGAATAGTTTTGATGTGGAATTTATGAATAAACATTTAAACAGACGAGTTAAATTGATGAAGTAAGTTCGATATATTGGTCGTAAAACTGATCTGAATCTGTCATAAAGATAGGAATTTGAGACAAAAATGCTTTTATACAGAGAACGTTAAAGAAAATCCAGGTCGGAATAAATTTTGAGAAAATGGAGAGTATACAGAAATGGTGTTGACGGAATGAACGTGAAAAAGATGGGCGTTCTATTTTTAGCACTAATGCCATATATTAACGATCACATTCTGTCTGAAATTAAATTTCATATTTCAAACTTTCCGATAATAGTAAACACTTTACCCCCCCCCTTGTTGTATTCCCAAGACGGCGTAAATATTCACATTGTTTTTAAGTAAATTAGATGAGCACCCGAGGATACCAGTTCCGAAGGCAAAATAAATTGTAATGTAAATGACTTAATAATCGTTTGCGCTTTTTCTTTCTTAACACACACACACACACACACACACACACACACACACACACACACACACACACACACAATGGCGTACAAGTCATGAGAGAATTGATATTTTTCTCGAAAAAAAAAAAAAATTCCAAAGTATATTTCGGAATAAAGAGAACGAAACTGGTGAAAATGAATGGAAAATTGTTAATAGTTATAAAGTTCATAAGAAACTCACTTACGAGGGCGTGCAATAAGTAATGCCCCTGACCCACTTCCCATAACAGTAGAGCAACGAAACTTGGCACAGTAATTATTCTTTCTCTACATAGGAAACACCCGTTATGCATTTCTCCCATCGTTTGATGCAGCTCTGGAGACCGTTTTTAGAACACCCCAGGTTGGTCCTCCAACCACGACGTGACTTCAGAAATAACGGCTACATCATCTGGGAAACGCTTTCCTTTCAAAAACAACTTCATGGCTGAAAAGAGATGAAAGTCAGAGGGTACAAGGTCAGAAGAGTAGGGAGGATGGGAGACGATTTCATAACCACACGCCCGTGCTTCTGATCTGGCGACATGCGAGTTGTGGACCGGAGCGTTGTCCTGCAGGAAGAGGGTACATTTGCTGATCTTGCCCCGCCTCTTAATTTTGATAGCTTCCCTTAATTTCCTCAAAAGTGAAGCATAAAAGGCTCCTGTAATTGTGTTACCCTTTGCCAGAAAATCTGTCATCACTACACCGTCCTGGTCCTAGAAGGCTCTGAGCATGACCTTGCCAGCGGAGGGCTGCACCCTTGACTCCTTTGGAGGTGGTGAGTCCAAGTGCTTCCATTGCATTGACTGGGCTTTGGTCTCTGGATCATAGTGATAGACCCATGTTTCATCCTGTGTAATCAGTCTTTTGAAAAACTTTGACTCATCTTCTTGACACATCTCCAAATTCATCCTCGAGCACTCAACGTGTTCTCGCTTCTGGAATGGAGTGAGCAACCTGGGAATCCATCTGGCATACACCTTATGCATATGCAAATGGTCATGAATGATAGTTTCCACAGACCCTGTACTAATCTTGACATCTTTGACTATTTGGCGAATAGTAATGCGCCGATCTACCAAAATGGCAGCCTCAACTTGACGGACAGATGCCTCATCAATGGCAGAAAGGGGGGCGACCAGACTTTCGGCCATGTTTGAATTCACGATGCCAGCGTTTTACAAGGTCATATGATGGGGCATTATCACCATAAGTTTCTTTTATTTTATCAAAAGTGGTGTGCATCCTTTAAAATACAAAAACCAGATCACTGCTCGACATTCAACAGGCTCCATTTCACACCTGACCCAGTTCAAACACCTGCAAAACAGAAACCACAATTAGTTCAGAGCTGTAATTTGCCACATAAACAGTAGAGATATAAATCATTGCACATGCAAAATTTCAGTGAGAGCTAACAATTGAAAGTGGGTCAAGATCTTTACTTATTGCACGCCCCTCGTATTCAAGATAGAATTGCGATGTCACAGGAGAGAAAAATTAAGTATTTTATTAGACCCACAAGGATGCATTAGTCTTTAGGGTACAATACTTAATCGTCTATAATTGCATGTTTTCGGATTTTAGTTTTAAAAAAATTAATAAATAAAGGTAGAAATCTGTTTAGAATTAGAAAATAAGAAATTTATTGTTTAGAAAGTATTATTAATAAAGAGTTTTTATTTGATTAGACTAAATGTGCCCATCAAAAGTCTTCCTGTATGACAAAATAAAATATTAAGAAAGAAAAAAATATAAATATATATCATTTTGAATTTGTAATGTAAACTACATATACGTTCTGAAAGTGTTAAAGCGTTTTCATTGAGCTTGATCTTGGCAAATGGATAACATTTTATGTACAGTCTTAGTATATATTTGATAAATTAATGTATATATATATATATATATATATATATATATATATATATAACTCAGATGACTTTGTAACGCTATATGTAACCCACTTTCCGGTTTACGACATCCGGTTGAGCATGCGCGCATGATCTGCGCACTGAAATATTTACGTTATTATTTCGAAATTATTATTTAACATGGGAAGAGTGGGGGTTAAAATAACTTAAACGTAATACAGAAATGAACGATGTAAAAAAAAGCAGATATATCAAAATTTGAATTCAATCATGATAAGTATTATGGTATCTATTCAGCGCACAATTACCTATAAGTATGGCCAACCACTTATGATTCAGTAACTGTAAATTAAAAAAAAAAATAATAATCAATTATAATAAACAGAACGACTCATAGAAATCTATTTATATTCTTTTTTCATTTTAATATACTTTCATAGAAATGTTTCTGTTATGTCAAAAAAACCTATTATCTTTACATCATAAGTATCACGCTCATACATGAATTCTATAGCTAATATAACATACTGACCCAACGGGTCACGGTTAGTCTAGTATATATAAATATATATGTATATATGTATATATATATATATATATATGTGTGTGTGTGTGTGTGTGTGTGTGTTGTGGGGGAATCACCCTCCAAATGGACTGTTCTATCCATTATATAAACCATAGACCTTTTGATCCCAGGTGTGGATTAAACGCCAGAACGACCGATCGTCACGTTGGTTTGTTATTTTTCCTGCGATTGTTTTACATATTATTATTGTTATTGCCGTGTTAAATTTGTTTTATTTGTTAAAGTTGTTATTGCTGTTATCTTCCTGCTGTTATTTTTGAACGGGACTTTTACCTTATTTTTTTTATTATTTTTTTTCCCCTCTCTAACCCGTCGGCCATGGCGTCCGCCAGCAATGTGCCGTCGGAAGAGGACAAAAGTGGCGAACAAAAGAATGGGTGGGCAAAACCACCTAAAGTTACAATAGACGTTAACAACTTTTTAACGGAAGCAAGGAAATGTTTGCAATATGTTACAGAAACAGGAGTTACGTTAGAAGCACCACGGCTACAGGAATTTGCCAAGAAAACGATCTCACTTTTTGTGGTAGATCGCAAGACCAAAAAATTGATCAGGTCAACTAAGGAAACTGTAACTAAATTACTGGCAACGGCAGGAATGCGTGCGGATTGTGTAACGAAATGCAGAGGCTACAATACCTGGGCCGCCCTGTTTAAAACAGAAGAAGAATGCGTCGCACTAACTAAAAAAGAAATCATTACACAAGACTACATTTTAAGAATGGAGTACCTAGGACGGAGGAGAACGACTGTTTCCATTTTCGAAGTGCCAGGGGCGGTCCCAGGTGAATATCTAGCTGCCTACCTCCTGAAATTCGGTGATATTACTGGTATAGAGGTGGACCAGTACAACGGAGTCTGGTCCTTCGACATCCTATTAAACAAAGAAGCTTTCCTCGAAATACCCTACTTCCTGGAAGCGGGAGCTGAAAAACTCCCCATTGTGGTCACATGGAGGAAGCCGACCTGCTGGATTTGTAGTGAAGTAGGTCACTTAACCTACACCTGTCCGAAAAGGAACAAAACCAATGTAACAAACACAACAAACCCTAAAGAGGTGATTGTTGGGCACCTCGAACCTGAGGCTAGAACGCCAAATACAAGCAAAAAAATTGAAGTGATTAAAGAAATCACAACAGAAGAATTCGAAAAAATTCAACTCCGAGATGGAATCGCCTAAAAAGAGAGAATGGACACTGGTACCGTTTTCTAAATCGCCTCGCAAAACGTACGCGGATAAACTGACCAAAGAGCAGATATTAGACATTAGGACCAGTAAAGACCCGGGGGGCAACAAGTTTAAGGCCCTGATAA
Organism: Euprymna scolopes; assembly: GCF_053919585.1. Taxonomy (NCBI): domain Eukaryota; kingdom Metazoa; phylum Mollusca; class Cephalopoda; order Sepiida; family Sepiolidae; genus Euprymna; species Euprymna scolopes. The sequence continues at coordinate 60,257,787 of NC_136499.1, forward strand.
AAATAAAGGACTCGCTTGATGAAAAGCGCAAGCAAAGCGAGAAGAAAAAAAAAGAAAAAAATATTAGATTTCCCCGAATCTCTCTTCCCCGAAAAGCCTGCCCCTCCTCCAAAAGAGAAAAGATCACCCCGTAAAGCGCCACCCATCTCTCCCGCAAACGTACCAAAAAGAGACCTAAAGTTGACAACCCTAGGCTCCCCATCCAAAAAGACCCCTAAACCGTCCCCTAAACCGTCTCCATTCTGCTCCCCAAACAATACACCCCAAAACTCCCCCCCGCTTCCCCTATGAAAATTGACATGCCCCCTCCATCACCTCGCCCTTCTACTTCTGAAAAGAAAAGACAAAGAAGTCCCTCCGTGGAAAAAGACCAAAAAAAGAAAAGACCCCCTTTTTTTCAGGGCAAAGACGTGTGTAAGATCACGGCTAATATAGAGACCATATCAAAAAATCACGGTAGAAAAGACTACCGAAACCTCTACGCGGTGAAGCAGATAAGCAAACTGGACATTACAAACCCAGAAAATTTTCCTAATGCCAAAAGACTTTTAACTGTGGTCAGAAGTCGTGAAGAGGCCAAAGGAGTTTGGACTATGCTGGAGGAAGCAAACTCTGCTTTTAATATCATTCCTCCAGCAGCCTTTTTTAGCGACTCCGACATACTTAAAATGGAGAAACTATGTGTTGGACGGGTCCCCATAAAAATCCACCCTTCACTTTATAGAGCGATTAAGTTAACATTTCCTCTAGACATCGGTGGTCTGTCCCCTGATGGGGCCATCACTAATGAGATGACCTCAGGATCATTGGGGACAGCTGCGGTGTCTTGGCACCGTCCATGTTTGTTAAGGATACCCAACCCTAGATAGATCACAATGGCTTTAAGGTTAGCTACTTTGAATGTCCGAGGGTTGAGGGACGCCTCTCGTAAACTTCGAGTTGCACGCGACCTTCAACGCCTCGGGGTGGATATATGCTGTGTACAGGAAACGCACTTCATTCCCAGTGATTATCAGGGTGTGCTGCTTAGAGACTTTCAGCTCTATTCAGCACATTTTGATTCCCACTCGAGGGGTGTTTCCTGGCTAGTTAGACGCACTCTTGATGCTTCGTGTGACCCAGTCTATGCTGATCCAGAGGGAAGAGTGCACGTGCTGGATGTTACCGTAAAGGATGTGGCATTTCGATTTATTGAGGTTTATGCTCCCAATAGCCATGGCGAGAGGGTTTCCTTTTTTCGGGGGATTGAGCCCTTCATGAATTCGTCTCGGCGGATAGTTTTAGCGGGAGACTGGAACGCGGTCCTGGATCCCGATTTAGATCGCGGGGGTAATACTTCAAGGGCTACTAACCAGAACCGGGATGTTAAGGCGTTTCGAGACTTTATTGACAAGTTTGATCTTGTCGATAAATTTCGAAACGAAAAGCCCGGGGATGTAGTTTGGACTTGGACAGGTAGACGCGGCTCCGATCCGGTGCAACTTTCGAGTTACATCGATCGGTTCTTAGTTAAGAGAGTCGACTTAGGGCTTTTAGACTGTCCAAGTTTTCATAACATAGTTTATTCGGACCATAGGTTAGTCCGGGTTCGGGTAAACTTAGATAGCGTTAAACCTAGGATGGCTAGTTACTGGAAGTTCAACACGTCGTTGTTCGACGTGAAGGGCTTCCGGGAACAGCTTTTACTAACAATACAGAGGGAATTGACGGGAGCCATTATCGGGAATAAGTGGTGGGGAAAACTTAAACAAGTAATTAGGTCCTTCGCTGCTGATTTTAGTCATCGACTCAATCTTAGTTCTAGAGCAGCGAAAGCGGCACTAGATGATAGATTAAAAAGGGCGGTGGAGGAGGGGGATAGTGATCGTTATACTTTAATTAAGGCTGAACTGGACTCCCTGGATAACAGGAAGGACCAGGGTCTAGTAGTTAGGGCTAGGTTAAAAAGAGTGCCGAACGAGGCAACAAACATGGCCGCGTCAATGCGTGCGGAGGAGCGTCGACGTGCGACTGATCGACACATCGCCAGTGTCACATTGCCGGACGGACGAACCGTAACATCAAATGATGGAATCCTGGAGGGTTTTCGAGCTCATTTGCAGTAGCTTTTTACCATGGAGCCCGGTCTGGAGATTGAACAGTTTGACACGTATTTAGCTGACTTTTCTCGCCTTGAAGCGACCGAAGCAGCTACGTGTGAAGGTAGCATAAAAGAGGAAGAAGTCCTTGAGGCTCTGAAACAAGTCGGGCTAGACAGGACCCCTGGGATTGATGGTCTGCCTTACGAGGTGTACTTGAGGCTGTCGCCCATTTTTATTCCTTTGCTGGCCACACTCTTCAACTCCTGGTTTAGGAACGGGTCTATACCTCAGTACTTTACCAGGGGAATCATTAAATTGCTTCGCAAAGATAAAAATGGAGGGGATGGGATTAGCAATTTCCGGCCCTTAACGATGTTAAACACAGAGTTAAATATTTTGGCCAAGATCTTAGCAAATCGTCTGCAGGTTGTTTTACATCGTCTCATAAGTCCCGAACAGACGTGTTCTGTTAAGGGCCGGACGATTCAAGATAATTTGCACGCGATACGCTTGATCATAGAGAAAGTCGACACAGAAGCCGCGCTGATCAATTTAGATCAGTCCAAAGCATTCGATAGGGTTGACCATCGTTACCTAGGGGCTGTTCTTTGCTCGGCTGGGTTTGGACCCCAGTTTCGCTCATGGATTCGCCTCTTGTATGCTAACCCCGGTGCTATGGTGGAGGTGAATGGGGTGAGATCGAAGCCCTTCAGGTTAACAAGATCTATCCGTCAATGTTGTCCGTTATCACCCATGCTGTATGTCATCGCGCTTGAGCCCTTTTTGCGCCAGCTTAGGGTGAATCCGGTCCTTCGCGGGATTACTTTGCCAGGTGGTTCTACCCCAGTAAAGTATACCGCCTATGCCGACGACGTGACTGTGCTTGTAACGAGCAATGCCGAGATTAGAGTCGTCGACATGGAAACAAGACGGTATGCACAGGTAACAGGGGCCATAATCAACCACGTTAAGTCTATTGGCTTACGTGTTGGTGCCTGGAGGGGAACGCCCCTTCAGGGGCCCTTTGGCTGGACTGATGGGCCCTGCAAGCTACTCGGCGTCTGGTTTGGCCCCGACCTCCAGCTGGAGAAAAATTGGTCGGAAGTGTTGAAAGCGGTCAAGACCACAGCTCATTTGTGGTCTTTGAGAAATCTAACTTTAAAGGGTCGGGCGGAGGTATGCAATACTCATATCTACCCCCTGATCCTATACCGTCTATCAGTGCTTCCACTCCCGAAGTCCTCACTACTTGAACTAGTGCGTGCTCTTTTCGCGTTCTTATGGCGCGGAAAGCAAGCCATGGTTGCTCGGGAGATCTGTTGCCTGCATCCGTCTGAAGGCGGTCTGGGTATGCCGAATATCAAAATACGTAGACACACTCTAAGGCTGATATACCTAGACCGAATGTGTACACCTGACTTAGGGAACGGTGTCTTCTGGATGGAAGACACTAAGAAAGCCTTTCCGGCTTTGGAGAGTGTGCATTCGGCTGAGGGGGAGGCACGCAGGAGGCCCCGAAACGAATGCCATTTCTATCGCGAGTGTCGACAGGCGTTGAAGTTCCTTCAACGGGTGAATGAAAGCCTCTCTGACACCCGGCTGTTGTCTCGCAAAGCGCTATATAGGGTTTTAGTGAGGGGATCTGTCCGAGACGAAAGGATTGAGGAGTTCGGTTTCACGAATGAAGAGCGTCGCTCGATATGGCCTTGGGCGCCCGGGCTGAGCTGTTTCGATAACTACGAGGCATCGCTCACCTGGCTGGTAATCCGAGATGCCCTCTGGGTTCACAAAAAACTTTTCATAGCGGGTTTTACAATGACACCTAGTTGTGTCCGGTGCGGAGAATGGGAGGAAGACCTAAGCCATGCTTTCTTCCGCTGCGCTATCGTTCGACCGTTATGTGAGTTAGTTGAGAGCTTCACGGTTCGCATACTGAACGGGCGTTTTTTTTGTGCTGGATGCGGTTTCCCCGTGCTGCAATTGGGCGCCGAGTATGAATAAAGAGGAACGTTATGTTTTTCTGTGTTTGCTAGCTGTTATGAGAGGCGTGATTTGGTCGACACGACAGAAGGAGGTTTACGGAGATGAGACCTTCACTGCTCCCCAGCTTGTTCTCATGTTCAAGCAGCGGTTGAAAATGCGAATTAAGCTGGAGAAGGTGAAACTCACTCCTGTGAATTTCAACGAAAGGTGGGTGAAAGCTTCGCGACTGTGTAGAGTGACTGGCCTTGAATTCGTTTCTGATTTGATTTAGGTCAAAAAGGATTTTGGGTATTCTGAACCAACAAGACATCAGTATCGGACCGATTAGTTTAGTATGGGTTAGTTAGGCTTTATTGTTTGATTTTTTAACTTAGCTAGAGTATGTATGTGTTCATCGTCCCAGTCCCTCTTTTAGTTTGCCCTTGTCCCCCCCTTTTTTTTTTTTTTCTTTCCCCCACCTTAGGTTCGATAACCCCCATTCCCGACCCCAATTAGGTGACGGATGGACTGCTTTGTCAGTGATGCAGGTAGTCTTTGTGGTGTTTATTCAATAAAGTCAGTTTTCGTGTGGACCTGCGTCTTTTCGACTGACAAAGCTTTCTATCTGCCACAATTAGTAGTGGGGGGGGGGAATCTTTTACTAACTACTATTTTTTCATTGTAAATATTTCATTCTTTTTGTATATAAAATTTTTAGCCCCCCCCCCACATCATGTATATATCATTTTTCGGGTTATAATTAGGATTCCCATAGAGTGATTCTGGTATTCTGGTGAAAGAGTCTAGTTAAGTTAACTTTATGTTAGATAGGTCCACATTAACCCCCCCCCCTATTTTTGGCCTTGTGCCACATTTTGTGTATATTTATGCAAATAAATATTAACACCAGAGCGACTCTCGCCTGCTCGGTGACGTTTACTACTGTTTTCAGTTGTAACCTTTTTACGTTGTTGTTCCAGTAATACATTGTTTAAACTCTATTCCGTTGTTCTGTTTTCTTTGTGGCTTATTGCAAGCCATTACAATATATATATATATATATATATATATATATATATATATATATATATATATATATATATTAGTGATGGGACGATTACAATATTTTTCCCGATTCCGATACAATTACCGATTCTGATTCTTTATAAATCTCTAAATATGTAACTACATAGTTGTATTTTTTCTCTGACTATCGAAAAAACACACATGTTAAATGGGCAAATATTTTCCCGAACGTAAAAATATACTTGTGGGGGACGATCTATCGATATTAGCTTAACTGGTTGTTTAAAATCAATAAAAAAATATTATTTTATCATTATTGCCAGCAATGGAAGATTTAGCTTTAAAGAAAATCAAATAAAAAAGACAATTAGAAGAATCGTTTTGGTATCGGAAAATAGGCATAATTTTTTCCGATTCCGATACCGATTCCGATACCCTCAAATATTTCGATTTTTACGATTCCCGAATTCGATTTTGATTAATTGTCCCAACACTAATATATATATATATATATATATATATATATATATATATATATATATATATATACATACGTGTGTGTGTATATATATATATATATATATATATATATATATATATATATATATATATATATATATATATATATATCAGCTTTATGTATATTGTGATCATCAATTCCAATTTAGGTTAAATCTAATAATTTACAAAATTGGAATTGAAAGTATAGACCTTAGTCTTTTCAAAATTACGTACTGTCAGCGGCCGAGGCAAAATATCAATTATAATTAAAACTGCTTACATAGGTAACACTAATTATGGTTATTATATAAAGAAACAGGACAGATTGGAGTTATTGGGTTTTTCTTTACAAATGTAGCAGCCTCATAAATAAATGCTTGTTTGGATGAGTTCTTGATTCGCTGATCGATCGTTGGTTTATTCACCCCCCTCTCCTCGTGGAAGTTGTATTTATCGTGTACGCTGTAGGATTTCATGCAACATTGCTCATTCAACCACCCCCTGAAGAGTCACCTGTTTGCTAGTTGAAACTAAGCGGATTAGAGTCAACAATTAATTCTTCAGAAAAGTTTGGGCGCCGGTGTTCTTTAGAAGCCGGGGGGCGGGACAACAACACTGCATGAACCATTAACAGTGTTTATATCGCACGTTGAGTTCAACTGCCTCGTCGTATTTTTTGTTTTGCTAAAGCAAGATTTTCCCGACTTCCGATTGGTATTGTGGAATACGGACACGGGGTTGATTGACTTAGAAAAGGACAAACTTTGGGTGACACCGCTTTAACCTTTACCTTGGTACATTTGAGCGGTTTTCGCGACCAAGAGTGCGTTATTTTTATATACTAGCAGGCCGTCCGGTATTGCCTGGTCGTAAAATACGCTTAAATAATTGATTAATGCAAATTTCGTATTTATCATTATACTAGCAAGACTCGTTAACCGGCGTTCTCCAATTATAGAATGCACCCCGCCACGTATAAAAAATTTAAATGTTTCTGTTATTTTGCCAACCCCAACCGCCTCATGTTAAAAATGGCTTTCGGAATGGACACCTTATTTTGTGCTTGGCGGTGGGGTTGTCTCACATTTTGCTGGAAGATTCAGGGTATTTTTCAGAGTATGATTCAGAGAAAAGTTCTGGGCAAGGTATTTTTGTTAGCAAGACGAGTTATGGTTGCAAAAAAACTATCGAATCGTGTTTTGAAGCCGTAGACATACCCATGATTTTAAAAATCTAGATAAAAATGAAATAATAGTCATAGATTCATGAAATTTTCGATAGTTATTCATTAGTAAATAAACATACATCACAAAAGAAGGTTTCAGTAAATATGTTAAGTGCTCTCCCTCCACCATATTTCATGTTACGAAAACTAAACAAAATAAATGTAGGTCCATAAAAATTTCAACATTTGTTACAGCTGAAAAGATCAAATAATTAAAATAATAGTTATTGTTTACACGCACACACACACACACACACATATATATATATATATATATATATATATATATATATATATATATATAAGCCATCATTTATTTCATTTACCATAAAGTTGTAAATAAAATTGGACATAAAATCAATATTATTATGTTTAAAAGAAATAAACACCTTTCTATAACTGTTGAGTAATTAAAAAAAATGATATGGTATTACTTGAATTTAACCCGTAAAAACTGATTCAAAATAGCGCGGTACTAAAAAATGCATAAACACCAGACACTATTTGTAAATAGTGCTTTTAGGTTAAATTCAAGTTTCATGCTAATTTGTTTTTTTGTTTTTTTCATTCAATCGTAAAGTGGAAAAATATTAACAAAATATCCTCTCATGGCAAAGATCGCTTGTTTAACGCTTTTAATTATAAATTAAACAAGGCCGATAGTCATTAGTCGCGTGCTCTCGTGTAATGAATGGATGCGTGAATGTAGGATTGACATGAAATTCGTAAAAGGTAAACTAAAATGACCGAAAAATGGGCTGAAATGACTTAAATAAATAAAAAGCAAATGACTTAGAATGACTTTAAATTGAATGACCTTAAGAATGATTTGAATACTTAAAAATGACTGGAATCCTTCAAAAACAACTTGAATGATCTGGAGAATGACTTGAATGGCTTTGAGACTGACTGGTTGTAAAGTGGGTGATTATTTTACATTAAATTAATACAGAAAAGTGATCTCCCACTTTATATCACAAAGTTACAAACATAAGTACAGCATGTAGTAAGAACAGATACTACACTTTGATCTTTTTTAATGTGAGGAGTGAAGGAGAAATGGAGACCAGCTCCCTGGGGAGTAGGGAGCTGGATAGTGACAATTGGTATGAAGGGTTGCCCCTACATTGACCAAGGTCTTATATGTGGGGTTGCCCTCACATATGGTCTTTGCTTGCAGTATCTGCCGGAACAGATACTACACTGTGATCTTGGCCAAAAGACCAAGAAAAGTTTAAAAGCTAAGAACAGCATCTATAAACAACAGACCTTTGATCTTAACCAAAAAGGCCAAGCACAAAAGTGTTACGGGCAGAGCGACCGACCGATCGACCGACCGAGTGATTATAGAGTCGCTTGCACGCGACTAAAAACACACACACACATTTACTCATATTAAAACTTCATCTTGCATTGTGTCTTGTTTTATTTGTTAAACAACGTGGTTAATTTAAATAAAATTTTAATCAGACCCTCACATGTGAAATAATAGCGTGATTAAATGTTAACGAATTAAAGTTTGTGAGACATTTCTGTTGCAAACAAATGTAAGAAAAATAGCGAATCGAAAACAAAAGGAAACGATTTCTTTTATCTTCTGCGTCCCTAATAATATTTTAGTAAAAACTAATTACTATATAGTTATCTATTTTACGAAAATAAAATATAATTAGGAATTCTTTTTTATGATTCTCTTTCACTGTAAGTGAAGTAAATAAATAACGAAAATAAAAAACAAAACAAACGAAAACTGCAAATTCTTCTTGCTTAAATAAAACGACAACACACACACACACACACACACACACACACACACACACACACACACACACACACACACACACACACACACCCTACCCCACCCTAAAGGAAAAGAAAAAAACATTAGCAGAAAGAGAGAGTGACTACAGCCAGGTCAGCAGCCTGGACAAGCCCAATAAAAGAGTAATAAAAATTGAACATGCCAATGAATAATAAACACTTACAAGCCTCCACCCCTTGGAAACACTTCAAATAAACTACGAAAATCACCATTTTTACATCTCCAACACATTTGAAAATTATTTCTGACGAGGACGCTTCACAGAACGTCTGAAACGCGCGTAAAAACGATTTCAATGACTTAAAAACATTATTACAATGATCCAAACATAATTCTCAATGAAAAACCAAGACACGGAATAATAAATTAATGTTAAAAAATACACATTGTTGGTGACTACTCCCTTATATATATATATATATATATATATATATATATATATATATATATATGTACATTAGGGCAGGTCGATTTTTGAACCCCGATGATGCACATGTGGTGATAGTTGGGGTTTGACATAAAAAATACCCACACAAAATATTTTTTTTTCAAAATCGTTATCTTCGCTTAAGGAAACGACTTTCAAAGTTGAAAAATTGCAGCTATTAAATTTTTTTCTGTGAATTGTCAAGTACGTCCCGTCATCAAAACAATCCGCATCGTTAAGAAAATGGAATCACTATTTAGAATATGTTTTAAACTACATTTTAAATAAAATGAGTGAGGATAAATAATTAATAAAAGAAATATTTATTGTAAAAGTAAAATTGTGTTTGTAAAATAATAGCGACTGAAATTTGCTTTTTCATTTCAGGAACGTTTTGGGGTGGGGACATTTTAGATTTCATCTTGGTATTTCACACACTTGCTATTGCTATTGAAAATTGACGTTTGTTTATCTTTTAATTGATATCATTTACAATTTTAGGCTAAAGACCAAATTATTTCGACAGGAGAAACTAAAAAGGCTTGTTTAAAATATATATTATTATATTTCAAGTGTCTTCCGTGAATTTAAACGTATTTGTTTTATCCCCTGAAGAAATTTTTCCCGTTGTTGTTAACTTTTTACTTCTGTAATTTGTTTTTCGATTTCACATCGAATTCTATTTGAAGGTTTTAGTAAATATACGGTAATATTCCAGTTTTATATTAAAAAAAATGTCCGATACAATTTTAGGTACTTGTGCATTTTTGGTACCGTGCTTAAATAATGTTAATATTTTGAAAGCCATTCTTAACATGAGGAGGGACGGTGTTTTTTTTATAACTATTCTGTGCTTCCACCTAACAATTTAATATATATATATATATATATATATATATATATATATATATATATATATATATATATATATAGCGTGGAACTTGAATTTAACCAAAAAAAAAAAAAACTGTTTAAAATAGCACAGTACTAAAAATGCATAAACCCCCAATTTTCTTCTACACATTCTTTACGAAACATAACCAGGTAAATTTTCAAGTTTTTCTACTTAATAAAAAATTACTTTGTAGAAAATTAGTGTTAACTTTTTTTATTTCTTTTATTTTTAGGGAGTAATTGTTTTTAAGCAGTATTTTTCGAAAAATTATAGTTTTAAAATTAGATAACATACAAATTGGGTGTTAATACGAGTAGATAAGGTTTTTCGGTACTCGTGCATGAATGTTATTGTGCTGAAATGACTTTATTATTTAGAAAGCCATTATTAACATAGGGGGAGGGGAGGGTGTGTTGTAACCATTTTTTACTTTCACCTAACAATTTAATAAACAAATATCGTAAAAATGAAATTTAACTTGAAAATACCATTAAAAATAGCATGGTAACATATATGCACAAGCACCGGTTTTACAAACACTAAACACTCGTTTAAAATGGCATGGCTACAGCAAAAATGAATCACTTTATGGATAAATTCATGTTATAGAAGGAGGAGCTAAAGTCTGTTAAAAATATCTAAACTAAACACTACTATGATCTGGTTTGGTCTGGACCTGTCTCTTCAATACATCTAATTTAACTCTACAAAGTTTTTCATTACTTCTTATCATACCTAGCACTTATTTTTTTTACATATGAAACTGAAATATAGCCTAAAACATTTTCTTTCAGTTATCATCCATTTATTTATTTTACTTTTCAGATTTAAAAGGTCAGTAAAAGCACGTCGTTCGGTTTTAACCCGTTGTTCACAAAGATTTGCTGGTCCACCTTGTCGTTTGAATGAAACAGCACCCAAAACTTTACGACAAGTCATCCAGTTTAGTTATTTCCTCGAAAACAGTTATTCCAGCTTAAAATATAATCAGATCTCTAAGTTAATTGCCAAGGAAATAATTAGTATTTGGCAAACAGTCAATCCATAATTGCCCTTGTTAAGAGAACATTGTATAGGACAAAAGATCAATATATTTTGCTATAAGAAGGCCAAACAGATTGACAGGAAATCTCTTTCAGCAACCAAAGTGAAAAAAATGAAGGACCAGCTAGACAGACTGTTTGATATATCTTCTTGTAGCTGGAAAATTTCTGTCTTGAGATGTGGTGACTTTTCAGTAAAATTGTCAAACAAGGCACATAGTCTGCACTTGTTCTCCTAACAAGAAGGTAAGATTAATTTTATAGTTTCACCTGCAATTATGTTCCCTTTTTGTGGAAAATAAGATAATATTTGTATTTATTATTTATTCTGAATCTATTATTAAACATGCACATTTTGCAATTTTCAGGTTCCACTAGAGGACAAAGCATACTTAAAAGACCAGAGAGAAAAAAGGCCATTATCAACTGGGACCTATCGATAAAGATGCTATAAAAAATACCAAAAGTCTGCTAAAGTGGGTAAACTGGAGAGGCAGAACGAAAGACAGGAACAAGCTTCCACAAATATTTCGATACAGCGATCTTCTAGTGAAGGAACAACAGATGGCAGTTTTGATCCAGGAAGACAGCTAAAGGGGTCTTACAGCCTTTTAAAAATCCCAAAATATTCTATGGAAGTTATCAGAGGTGATGTATCTTCCAATCTTGGTGCATGTCTAGCTAATGCCTTTATGCTGGACTTTAAACATATCGGCCTTCTTCACCCAAAATTAAATTTGAAGGACATAATTTTAGATAAATCCAAAATTGAGAGAGAAAAAGCTAGAATAAAACTATCCAGTAATTTGCAGCATGTCCATCAACATGAAAATCTACTTTGTGTTGGAATTGATTGTAGAATAGATAAGGACACTTTATAATACAAATAAGTTGTGGATGAAAATGGTAAGAAAAAGATAGTGAAAAATAAAGGAGCATAACGCCACTTAGCTTTCACCAGAGAAACAGGAACTGAGAGCAAATATCTTACCCATAGAGTGATACCGAATCTGGGGGCAACTGGTGTTCTCTTAGCTGAAGATGCTGCTGTAATTTTAATAGAATATAAGAGTGTGGACACTGTTAAGGCAATTTTGGTTGATAATACCAGTACAAACACTGGCTGTGAAGCAGGACTTATTACAGTTCTTGAAAAAAAAATTAACAAAAAATTACATATTATTGGCTGTTCACTTTATCAAAATTAACTGCCATTTAGAGCAATTTTTAAACCACTTGATGGAACAACAAGAAGCCCAACAACATTTACTGGGGAAACTTTGTGTCAATAATTATCAAGATTTGCCTCAAGAAGAATTTCAAAAAATTAATGGCCCTCTAGATCATCATCATCTGACAGCAGAAGTAACAAGTAATTTAAGTGGAGACCAGAGGCTACTTTCTGAGTATGCTGTTGGTATTTCCCAAGGAGAAGTTAATCCAAGATATGCAGCTTGGAAAATTGGGCCCTTGAATCAAGTAAGATGGCTAACATTAGCTATAAGGTTAATGTGTTTATGGACCAGAGGTGTCTATCCTCAAACACTCCATGATAAATTAAACATTCTGATCAAATTTATCATCCAAGTGTATGCAGTTAGTTGGTTCGAGATCAAAACTGACAATAATATTTTTTAACCAACAACAGTATATTTTTAATATGATTCAGAGGACAAAACAACAATCAACTGAAATTAAAAATACTGTTTTTAACAGTTTATAATATAGTGCTTTTGCACTACTTCCGGAAAATATGATAATTTCGATGATAAATTCAGATGAATTGGAAGTGAGAGAAGAGGCAATTAAAAAGATATTTAAATTGTTATATATATATATATAATATGCGCAAATTGTCATATAATGATTAGATCATTCTGACTGACGTCAAAAACATTTAATGAAATAAATGTTTAAAATTCAACAGCATTTCTCGCGGTTAACGGTAGCCGAATGAATATGGTCCTTGCTAATGAAACCAGAGGTGTCTACTCTCCCCTAGTTCAAGTCTTTCGACTGGTGTTAATTGTGATAGCCTATACTGAAGATTCCCGAAAGGATGAAACACTAGTGTCTGTAAGTATTTAATAATTATTATAGTATATATATATATATATATATATATATATATATATATATATATATATATATATATATCGTAGCAAAAGTCCTCGTCGTTGACTGGGTTCAAAAACAGCCTACAGAAAATGGACTCTGATTTATGAAAATATGATAGGTTATGAAAAGGAAGGGACAAACTCCAAAATCTAAATTTAAAGATTTTGGAGTCTGTCTCTATTGCGGTGCGGAAACCTTCTTTGTGCCGGCAGAAAAAAAAAAAAAACATCTAACGCATTGTTTCTCTTTGGGGAACTGTGAATCTTTTCTCCCGTTTTTTTTTCCCTCTTCGTGCTATTATTTTAATCGTTTTTGAAACGTTAATAAACTTTATTTTAGTGTCCCCGTAATTTTTGGCACATTCAATAGTTCCCCATCAGAACTCTTTACTTTCGACATAGTATTATTTTTACGCAATCGATTTTCTCCTAATGAGAGGATAGCTGAAAGAGCTCTCGAGAGACTTCCGCCCATTATATTTAATATATATATATATATATATATATATATATATATATATATATATATATATATATATATATATATATATATGAGCTTATCAACAGTAATGTTATGTGTTTCATATATAGTTGTTGGTTTCGGGTCATCAAATTGTTTCCCATCAGACAGCTAAACGCAGATTTCCTAATCGTTACTGATCAAATTCCTGTTTTCAACTCGGTAACAGCTTACACAGACATAATGACTGTATATTCTTCTACTACTACTACTACTAATAATAATAATAATGATAGTAGTAGTAGTATATAAGCCTGCCAGGGAAACGCTGAGAACCTGGTCGATTATTATTATTAGAAAATAAAACAATTACATTTTTAGGAAATGTGAATTTTAAAGCTTGGAATGTTTAGTCGGGAATTTTAGTCAGAAATAAAATAAACATAGTTTATTTAGGAATTTAAAAATAGATTGGAATTAGGTTAAGTTAAGTAAATAAGGTTTTAGCTTACGTGAACGACACGTGATTTGGTCTGTTTTGCTGACCTACTAGTTTGTTAGTAGAAATTAAATTAGAGAGTTGGCGAGAAATGTATTATCGTTTGATTATAAGAAATCTGCCAGTAAAAGTTTATGTGTCATGTTTGTTAACTTTTTTTTTAATTTGTGAAGAAGTGGCTGCGCACAGAATGAACATTTTGCATACATGTAACAACAGAATAACATTTTAACTACTAGACGGCGCACTGTATATATATATCACAACATTTCTTTTAATTGTTTTTTATTTATTTTTTTTATTACATTTTCTCCCCAAACAAGGCACATTGCCACTTTAGTGTAGGGGGCTACTATCAGGGGCAACAACTACTGGGGTACTATGTAGGGATTTGGGCAGCAAGATGTCGGTTCACGTTGCACTTGAACTTCTGCACGTGAGTACAGTTGGGGAAGCAGGAACCTGGAATGAAATTCCAAAGTCTAGCGGTTCTGGGGAAGAAACTACTGGAATAGAAAGATCTTTTACATCTAGGGATCTCTACAGTGTGGGGGTGGGATTTAGTAGCCTATCAGATTTGTCGAGGGTGTTCACGTCGTGGGGGCACAAGTGCTTGCAGTTTGTCAGAGCAGTCACCATTAAAATACTTGTAGAACAGACAGAGGGATGCAACGTTTCGTCGATGGGACAGAGACTGAAGCTTAGATGCCAGTTCAGGACCTATCAGATTTGCGACTCTCTTTTGAACGTTGGCAAGGACCGAGAGACTAGTCGCCGATGCACCAGCCCAAATATGACAGCAATACTCCATACATGGGCGAATGGTGCCTTATAGAGGTACAGGATACTTTCGGGTGTTAGTAGTTTTCTAGCACGGTAGAGAGAGACCACCTTCTTTGCAGCGGCCCTGGCAATGCCTTCAATGTAATTGTTCCAACTCATGTTTCCTGTGAACGTTAGGCCAAGGAGTTTGAAAGATGTACTCTCAGATAAAGAGTCGTTGGCTATTGCTATAGGTGGTAGAGAAGGTTTCTTGTAATTATTGAATGAAACTAGTTTAGTCTTGGCGGCATTGAACGTGACCATCCATTTTTGTCCCCATTCCACTACAGATTGGAGGTGATCCTCTAGTGTTTTTGCCATTTCTTCAGATATGTGTTCATTTGTTTTCCTGTCATGCCTGTTATAGAGTGTGGTGTCATCAGCATATATAGATCATAGATTTATCAGAGGCAATTTTGTCGGGGAGGTCATTTATGAATATCAGGAGCAGTAGAGGTCCAAGGATAGACCCCTGGGGAACTCCCGCATTTATATCATATTGTTTAGATGTACGACCGTCGAGGACAACCTGGATTTTTCTCTTATCTAAAAAGGATTTAATTATGTTAAGTATTCTACCAGTGATACCGTATGATCTAATTTTCCTGAGGAGACCCTCATGCCATACCCTGTCAAAAGCCTTAGATATATCTAGAGCTACCGCTCTGCCCTCCCCCGCTTTGTCCAGTGATGGTATATACGTTCAGAGATTACAGTTAGGATGTCTGCTGTGGAACGGGCTTGTCTAAATCCATATTGTTGGTCAGTCAGAAGTTTAGCATCTGTAAGGTGATGGACTAGAGCATGGTTAATTAAGGTCTCAAATATTTTGGCAAAAAGTGTGAGGATGCTAATGGCGCGATAATTTAATGGGTCAGTTCTTTCGCCAGAATTCTTGAATTCTGGTACCACAGAAGCAGTTTTCCAACAGCCCGGAAAGCAAGATTCATTAAGGCATTTGTTGTAGAGTTTGGAGAGAACTGGAGCTACCTCGGCTGAGCTCTTATTATCCTTCTCGGTTGCTGAGCAAACAACCTCGTGATTGTTGGTTAGTGGGGGAATTGTTGATTGCCCATTATTTACTACACTGTTGTAGATTTTCCAGACGTCACGAGTTCCTAGTTTTTATGCTTCGATGCGTTTTTTAGTGGTTTCTGTAAATTCTCTCTTACCTGTCACTATTTCTTTCTTAACGTTACTTCTAGCTTCTATGTACTTCTGTCTGTTTGAACTGGACTTATGTCGGTTAAATTTGCGGTATGCAATGGCAGTTGCCCAAGTCGAAGTAAACCATCGGGGAGAGTGGGGCTTGCTATAAAATTTCCGCAAGGGAACATGCG
Organism: Euprymna scolopes; assembly: GCF_053919585.1. Lineage (NCBI taxonomy): Eukaryota > Metazoa > Mollusca > Cephalopoda > Sepiida > Sepiolidae > Euprymna > Euprymna scolopes. Next base: position 60,274,007 of record NC_136499.1, read on the forward strand.
CTTCGATTGCAGTTTTGAACCATTCAGTGGTCTCGTTTGCGAACTGTTCAGCAGGAAGAGAAAAAATATTTCCCCATGGGGCATCTCTGATAAGATCTCTGATGGCTTCCCAGTCAGCCTTTTTATAGTATCTCGTTTTGAGCACTGGCTCTTCAGTTTTGGCTCTAGAGTTTAGGGCTATTTCAACCATTATCACTGCATGATAAGCGCTCCCAAGTGGGCTGTCGGCATTCGTTATACAAACATCGAGAACTGTGGTCAAAAACAGATCTAGAAGTGATGCGTGTTGTTCTGGCTGGTCAGATATAGAGAAGCTATGAGTTGTGCTGCCCGCTGCATCTGTGTAAGTAGAGAATCCAAGCCAGTTTTTATGGTGGGCATTAAAGTCACCAAATACATGTGCTTGTACGCTAATGTTGAGGGAGAATGCTGTGTCTATGCAGTCAGAGACGTTAAAGAGAATAAGTTAGATAGACACACACACACACACACACACACACACATATATATCAATACAGAGAGAGAGAGAGAGAGAGAGAGAGAGAGAGAGAGAGAGAGAGAGAGAGAGAGAGAGAAAAATAGACTCTAGCTATCTAACACAACTACTACGACTAGTATTTTCTTTTTACTTCTACTTCTTGTTCGTCTATTATTATTACTGCTTATTATTATTATTATTATTATTATTATTATTTTTATCAATAGTAGTATTAGTAGCAGTAACAGTATTTAAATGATAGCTAACCTATTATGAGCAGTGCAAAAAGTAAAACTCACACACACATACACACACACGTATATATATATATATATATATATATATATATATATATATATATATATATATATATATATATATATAAAGGAACAAACCAAGATATGTGTTCATCACATTGATAAATACATAACTTGGTTTGTTCATTTTTAAGCTCTCTAGTCGGAATACTATTTCCATTTTTCTCATTATATATGCAATATTACCTGGATATAAGATTTCTTCGCAGGTCCCTACAGCATCTTATATCCGGGTTACACTGTACATTAACAACAGCGGCTCTAATCTGTTACCAGAGAAAATCTCTCTTATATTCGTTTTTTATATTATAGTCTCTTATATACGGATTACACTGTAAATATTATATATATATATATATATATATATATATATATATATATATATATATATATATATGCCAACTTTATAGTTGATGGTTGGAAAAACGCATGAAAATTTTAATTGATTAAATTAGTAAATAAACATTTGCGAAAACGACATAAGCACAAAGAAAGATAAAAAAAAAATCAAAGATAAAACGTCATGAGGTGAGTGGGTACAGAAAGAGAAAGAGAGAGAAAAAAGAAAGAGGAAGGGAATGAGAAGGAGAGTGATTTCAATCTTATTTGTTCATTAAAATGTAATGTATAGAAGTGGGTAGAGAAAATGTTGTATATATATATATATATATATATATATATATATATATATATATATATACTAGCAAAACAATAAGAAATCGTGTTTTAATACCAAAACACCAGCTGAGTGTGAAAATTGTCAAAACACGCACAAATTTTCAAAGATGAAAACGGATAAAAATCAAGCAAAAAAGAAAATAAAAGAAGAAAAAAAAAAGAAAACTAAAGCCAAAAACACAAAAAATATAGTAATTTTATTTTGGGGGGAACGCCCTCTTCCCAACACCTATCAAAAATTATAACTAAAAAAGATAACGTCCCAAACGTAGGATAAATAAGACTAATCCTAAAGTACTCGTACATTCTGACCATACAACATTGTTCCCACAAAGGAACGTTTTTTTGCTAATATATTCATTTAAATGCTTCCCCTTTTTGCTAAACGGATCCATGGATCAACGAGCTTCTATTACTCTTGCCCTGCAGGGGTCTTAAGTCAGGGCGGATGAGTACAAGGATAAAAACAAAAAAATACACCAATCACCCAGTCGGGAAACAACTTTATTTGACTGTGAAATATCTTGACGAGTCCTATTGTTTGCATGGACGGCTCCTTTTCAGCCCCGGCACGGTGACTCTTGTAATGGCCGACTCACCGTTTTTCCAGGTGGGCGAATGTTAGAACTGACTTCATTACGCCTTAACAGTGTTTACAGTCCGTTCTTTCGTTGTACCTCACCCGGGCACTAACCCCTGCCCTAATCCTAACTTCTTTTTTATTTTATTTTTTATTTCTATCAAGAAACAAAATGGCTACTTACTCAAGGCGTCATCTTTTCTTCTTTATTTTTATTTATACTTTGTTTAATTTTATTGTTTGCTTGCTTCTTTCTGCAGTTTTTCTGGGCGGCTGAACCCGGGGATATCTGTCAGCCGGACTTTATAGGTCCCGCCGAGTTTTGTAGAGTTAACGATCTCACTTGAAGTTTGTGTTCATTGACACGCGAAAAAAACTATTTAATGTAATATCTGTGTATTGAAATTCCTACGCCTGGCTGACGTTTGAATTAAAAATCCTCCGCCGAAGAAAATAATTCCTTTGAAATAAACAAATGTTTCTCTGCATGATAAAAACATACATTTTATGGTTCGATATTACCGAGTCAGTAAATATTGTATGTTTAACGCAAAAAGAGGAGTACAATTTGTTTTGCTTTCATTCTTTCTTTAATATATATATATATATATATATATATATATATATATATATATATATATATATATATAAGGAACTTTGTTTGAGGAGGGGAGTTCGTTCCCTGTGGATTCCGAAACGGTTTGGCAGAGTTTTATGAAATTTCACACAAATGTACTTTATGTAGCTGGTAGTGTTCTTAGGTTTTGTATCGAAATGTCTTCGATAGTGTCGATAATCGGAAAAATCCGATGAAAGAAGAGACAGGCGATGTTAACAGACTCATATCACAAGTTAATTTGAGAAGTTTTATTACCACGCAAGCGGAAAACGTGTCGAGAAACCGGTATAGATGACTACAAAAGCACCAGAACACGGCAGTGTTTGTGATGCTCCTAAATCTGGCCGTCCCAGAGTTACTTCTTACAGATAAGATAATGTCATTAAGATCCGCAGCATAAGAA
>NC_136499.1:60282081-60372081 GCF_053919585.1 Euprymna scolopes
TATATATAGCCAATATATATATATATAAATATATATAGCCAATATATATATATATATAGCCAATATATATATATATAGCCAATATATATATATATTACAAATATATATATATGTATATAGCCTATATATATATATATATATATATATATATATAGCCTATATATATATATATATATATATATATAGCCTATATATATATATATAGCCAATATATATATATATATATATATAGCCAATATATATATATATATATATATATATATATATATATATATATAGCCAATATATATATATAGAGAGAGAGAGAGCCAATATATATATATATATATATATATATAGAGCCAATATATATCTATATATATATATATAGAGCCAATATATATATATATATATATATAGCCAATATATATATATATATATAGCCAATATATATATATATATATAGCCAATATATATATATATATAGCCTATATATATATATATATAGCCAATATATATATATATATATATATATATAGCCAATATATATATATATATATATATATATAGCCTATATATATATATATAGCCAATATATATATATATATATAGCCAATATATATATATATATATAGCCAATATATATATGTATATATATATATATAGCCAATATATATATATATATATATATATATATATATATATATATATAGCTAATATATATATATATATATATATATAGCCAATATATATATATATATATATATAGCCAATATGTATATATATATATATAGCCAATATATATATATATATATATATATATATAGCCAATATGTATATATATATATATATAGCCAATATGTATATATATATATATATATATATATATAGCCAATATACATATATATATATAGCCAATATATATATATATATATATATATATATAGCCAATATATATATATATATATATATATATAACTAATAAGCCTGAAGAGTCCTTGAGTGGACGAAACGCGGAATATTCAGTGTATCTTAATCGCCATATACATTGTATAACTTACTAACTATATATATATATATATATATATATATATATATATATATATATATATATATATATATATATGAACTAGACATTTTAAGTTGTTAAAAATTGTCAACAATCATAGCACGTTCCTTTCTTAACCGGCTTCCCTCGAAGGAGGAACGTCCATGGGAATATCAGATTCGAAAGAAGTCTCCAATCGCTTGTATACCCTACCAGAGGAGGTGATGGCGTTAGGTTTTTACAGTTTTTGCTGGGAAGTGTTGACATCCTCCTACGTAGAGCGTCCGTCATTTCCGAGTCTGTCTTTTCGAAATGATCACAGATTTTGTACTAACCAGGCTCAACATTGCTTAACTTTATTAATCTAAATAAAACCGGTGTGTAATCGTTATTATGTCATGTTGTAGCTCGTTGAGTTAGAATGAATGCTTTATACCAAATTGATGCTTGAATGTGATTAAAATTGTACTAGTTTTTATTATATATCAATACCTGCACAAAGAACTCATACCATTTTCTATTGATTATAAAATTTTACCCAATATATAGTAGTGGCTGTATATCTCCGCAATATACGGCCGGCACAATCACGTTGACACACCGGTTTTCGCCAGATCAACGACGTTAAGCAACGTTGAGCCTGCCAGTACCAGATCGGTGACCATTTGGGAAGGCGAGACGCTGTATGTACCACGAGGTAAAATACCAGGCTGGGAAACTGGCGCAGTCTATCCTCCTCTCTCGAGGGTAGATGGGCCTCTCTTAAGTCATGGTAGGCGACCCATCTAGTGATGGCGTCACGATAAAAATACCCTTGATAGCCCTGACGAAATATCAAGTATTCAGCTACGGACAAGATTTGAATTACATTATAAACTCGTGTAGTGAGTTAAAACTCGGCTGCGGCCGCATGTTAAGCTTTAAATTTCTGCATGTGTAAAAAGAACATGTCCATGCAAATTTTCAACCAGATCGATATTGTAGTTTACGAGAAAAAGTGAAACTTAAATACTAATTCCTATTAATCCCTGTTAATTCTAAACTGTGCATCAAACGGATACCATAATACATAATTCTCTGCCTTTTATCAAGGCAAAGGTCCACACATAAGTGCAGCAAGATCGGTCCAGTACTTTTTGAAAAAAAAGTGAAATGAACATCGTCAAAACGTATATTAATTCGTGTTAGGTTTTTCTATCCTTTATATAATTTCACTTATAATAACTGTACATATGTATTGAGCACTTTTGAAAAAGTATTGGTTTTGAGTTCAGTATATTTGAACGCAAAATACGCTTGGATATGATATTTTTCTTCATGCAGATTTCGTATTTAAAAATCTAGAGAGAATTCTCTATTGATTATTATGTTGTATCCAATTTTTAGTAGTGACCGTGTATTTCTGCATGCGTAAAAATAACACGTTTAGGCATCTTACGCCTACCAAGTTCAATTTATTTTTCAATATTGACCCCTTAACTGTTATTTTTACCGACTAAAAACAAATCGAATTCGTTCCTCGGCTTCAAATGCCTTATCTATAAAGTTTCAAATCTCTTGATAAAAAATTGACAGAGTAGTAGTTTTGTAGAGACCGTTTCTTACACAAACAAACACACAAGCGTATATATATATATATATATATACATACATATATATATATACATACATATATATATATACATACATATATATATACATACATATATATACATACACATATATATACATACATATATATATACATATATATATACATACACATATATATATACATACATATATATATATATACATACATATATATATACATACATATATATATACATATATATATACATACATATATATACATACATATATATATACATACATATATATATACATATATATATATACATACATATATATATACATACATATATATATACATACATATATATATATACATATATATATATACATACATATATACATACATATATATATACATACATATATATATATATACATACATATATATATACATATATATATATATATATATATATATATATATATATATATATATATATATATATATATATATATGGTTTATCATGAAACAGTGTTTCATGATAAACAAGATATGATCATTGGTACTATTGTTTGTTCATGTAAGTAAAACGATTCAGCGATACGGGAGATTAATTGACTTACTGACAAAATAATGTTCCAGTAGGAAGGAAGGAAGAAAAAAGGACGGATAGAGTAGTAGTAGTAGTAGTCGTAGTAGTAGTAGTAATAGTCTGTGATTTACTACAATTGTTCTTATGTTTGTCAAAGGGTTAAAGTTGTTTAGTTGAAAGAAAATAGCGACAGTATAGTTACAATAAAGAATAGTTGCAAAACACCCCCACTCTTCCCATGTTAAATAATAATTTCGAAATAATAACGTTAATATTTCAGTGCGCAGGTCAAAATCTGCAAAAGAAGCGATTTGTGTTTATTTGTTTACATTGTTATGGATTAATGTTTAAGTGCGCATGCGCAACCGGATGTTGTAAACCGGAAAGTGGGTTACATCACTCGTTACAAGGTCATTTGAGTTTTATAATTATATAGATATACAGGCACGCACACACGCACGCACACACATATATTTTTAGTGATATTTTCAAAAATATTTCATCAAATTTTTAAGGAGATATGTATCGATTTTCAATATGTACTTCAACAGTTTTTTAATACGTAAGTAGATAGTAAGTTATGAAACTCTATAAAATAATTAAGTTACACAGAACTTTTCGCTTTTCTACCCCCAATGACCCTTTAGGCTTAATGTGTCATTTGTAGTGTCAAAATATGTCCATTTATGATGCTATGCGAGTATATCTGTTGGCAGATTGAAATCAGTAGAAACTAAGTTGAGTTATTAGTATTGTGTGTAACGTAACGGATTGCAGTTGTTTTTTTTTTGTATGCGTCCCATATTATTAAATTCACACGTATGTTGGAAGCAATGACAAATATGCGTTCATTTTGAAGGGGCAGATTTGGTTATTCGTTAGATTTTATGACACCTCGAACGTCATTGGGTCATTTTATACTTGGCACATGCAATAGTGGCGGAAATCTAATAGGGGGCATAGTTTTGAAAGCCGGTTTATCATAATTATTTTTGTAGGTTTTTGACTAATTTCTGATTGTATTTGAAACATTAAAGCTTAAAGTTAATTTCCAAGAGGAAAAAAATATTTGTACACGTGAAAAGAAAACCCAATGAAAATATAACATAATAAATATCGAAAACTGACAAATTCAGCTAAATTTTGAAGTTAAATAAATTCATTGTAAAAATTCTTTGAAAAATAAATATCATTTTTCTGGTCTGATTTCAAAGATAGTAAAATCCAAAAAATATTAGATTAAAGAAAAGAAAACCTTGTTTGTACAAAAAGTAGATTAACTAGCTCCCAAAAGTTAGAGATTCTAGCTTCGCTTAAGCAAAAACAAGTGAAGTGGTCTAACACAAGCCCAAAATGTCAGAAAGTCAAAAGGCTGTCTGAAAATGACGTCAGGTAGTTGGAGAGAGGTGGTGAGTGGCGGTTTTCTCTTTTATCCCCAGCCATGAATCTGTACGATCTTATTGCGAACGTTTATATAGTTTTTACCATTTTTTAATTTAATAGTTTTCTGTGCTCCTGCTTTTAAATTAAAAAAAAAATACATTTTTTTTTCAAGATTATATAAAAATTATTTTACGCTGAAAGTGACTGTAGGGTGTTTGTTTACCTAATGTATCGCAACAAAATAGAGAGATGCTTCGAATAGTTCAGAGCACACATTTACATGGAGTGGCGTTGTCGTGGAACGCGATTATTACGAGGTCGGGAATCTGATTTTAGGTGGTAGAGACAGCGGATCAGAAAGCTCATCTCTGGATCTAACAGAAGATCGACGAAGAGATTACTCGTGGAGGCGGCGATAAAAGCCACATGGAGATTGAGATCATAGCAAGATAAAGAACCCTTTCTCCTTTAAGGTAGCGAATTGTCGATGCAGGTTCGACGTGATAACATTAATGGCCGAATAAAAACTCATTTGTCCAGAAAAAAAAAGCATAGAGACTTGCGCCTATCATTTGTGTCGAGAAAGGTTTGTTTCCAGAACTGAGGATCAGAGAATAGACGAAGACGACTCATGGAACAGGCACACAAACAAAATAAGAACTACGTTAGATGTTATTGTAATGAACACCACATTCGGAACAAATAACGCAAATGTCTTTTTCATGCAAGACACTTTTTTAGACCCTGATCGTTGATGTGCCGTAACGGTGAACGTGGAAGTAACAAGATACAATCCATTTTATGAAACGAACTAAAAGAACAAATAGCTAGAACCCTACAAATAGTTAATGAACAATAGAGAAACAAAAATAAAAATTAAATAGACTGCCACGTGGCGAGAACAGTTGTGTTATGCAAGAGAATTTAACGAGTTTAAAACATTATATGTAGGAACACAGCGAAACCCAACAAAATATTACAATACGTTGTTGACTTTGATGTCAAGGATAAACCCCTGGGTAGGCATTCATTTCGTAAACAAATCTATATATCTATAAAAGTGAATGTATCTGTGTGTCTGTGTGTGTACATTTCCCTACGCAATAACTCTGTCAATTTTAAGTCTACAGACTCGAAATTTGATAGACAGGGTACTGAGATTTGGGAAAATCTTTGTGATTCATTTTCGGCCAGAAATTTGGCTGTTAAGGGGTCAAAGTTCAACGATTTGACCTTTGAGAACTCTATCAATCACCTTCGCCAATTTTGGATCTAAACACTTGAAATTTTAGATATAGGTTCATTGGACATGGATCTAGCTTAATAACTTGATTTGAGCCCTAAGCAATAAATGTTAAGAAGTCATAATAGGGGTTAAAGTTAAAAAAATTGACCGCTTTTATTTATTTATTTATTTTTGCTCAACAGACACCTCCAAACACCCGGACAACGCCGGGCTGACATGTAAGCAGTCTATGAATACTACATTTCAAGTAACTCATAGATAACTTCCGTTTTGTAACGTGACTTCTAAGAAAGGTTTTATTTGTAAAACTATCAGACACGATGTTGTGTTTACGCGTTTCTCACCTATATGTAACTTTCGAATTACTATATTATTTGCTAGTATATGTTTTGAAATCGTAAATGAGGGAAAACTAAAACTGTAATCGAGAGTGTATGGCGGCTAGCTGCAAATAACGAGCCGTGCGCAAAATGACGTCACGGTAAGGAAAAAGAACAAAGGCTATAAAAAGGAGAGAGAGCGTACGTTAGAGAAGACGATCATGTACACATGTGTATGACGTTACTGCCGTAACGAGAAGTCACGCGTGGCGGGAAAATGGATAAATAAATGTCGTTTTTTAGTTATAACTTGTCTTCTTCTCCTTGCGACGTACTCTGCTACAACGTGTTGGATCAACATGCGTAACGGTACAAAATGAACTTTTAAAAGTCCTGCTTATATTTTTTTTAAAACATGGCCATTTTTTATCACCTATGAATAAAATAGAGACATTTTATTAATTTCAATTTTATTATACGCAACTCCAAGAAATATTTCACTACATCTGTATGAATAAAACTGGTGCTAATGCATGGCCAAGATCTACTTTCGTTTGTATTTACACGTAATTTCTTGAGTAATGATAGTTTGTGGTTCAGTAGGCTAAAAGGGCATATTAAAACTCGCTTAAAAATACAATGGATGATTCGAACACTTCTGCGTGTACTTAGTGTTTCTAATGTCCGCTTAGTCTGGGTTTGGCACTAAAATACGAACAACCCAAACCATAATTCATATGTAACAAGACGTTTTATTTATAGTTTTATTTTACAGTATTTTTAAGGGCTTTAGGGACGTATTATGTGGATACATCTGCCCATTTGCAATTTCGAATATTTCCAATTTCCATTTAATCTTTTAAAGGGTATTAGAAATCAAATTAACAAAATCTCTTCACTCCCCGAGTTTAAATCTATGATTAAAACTGCTTAACTTTTGAACGCTTTTTTTTTATTTCATTGGTTTGATCAAAATTATAAATAATGATTCTAGGCACAATGTTTAGTAAAATTATATCGTGATTGTAATCTTTTTAAGGCGTTATAAAAGTAGTACAAACCTGTCTTGTTCGAGGAATTACTTTTATTTATCCTGGGACGAGTAGTGTTTTCGTGTTTCTTTTTTACAAGGGAGTCACCACTTATCAAGGCCCTACGGCCACTTAAGGATAAGGGTTAATGAGTTTACAGTGGTCACAACAGCGTAGTAATCGCTAGTGGTGGAAATTGAGTATGATTTAATTATTTAAGGGGACGGCTCAAAAAAAAAAAACTTGCTTACATTTGACTTGAAGACGACCATATTGTGGTCAGCTAGAAAGCAAGCAAGTCGAATAGTTTTCCACGGTCTGACAGTTCTAGGAAAGAAACTTTGTTAATTGAATTTGCATTCAGATTTAGGCACATATGAAGAGTGGGGGAAATTGTTGATGGTGATTATAGCTGTGTTTTTGTAAAAGTTTGGCAAGGGAACCATAGATTGGAACTAGGACGAGCACTTGCCATGAATATAATGATAGAGCAGAGACAGACTCGCAACGTTTCTTCTGTGAGAAAAGGGGTTGCAGGAAAGAGAAAAAAGCACCATCTCCTAGGTTTCAAAGCTGATTTTGAACTATGCCAAGGCAGGATAGGGTGCTCTGAGCAGTTATTTCCCAGATGTAGCAACTACTCTTCATTCAGAGCGTATTTGGCTCTCATACAGGTAGAGGATTGCGTCGGGAGTGAGATAGCTTCTAGAGCGATAAAATGACGGAACTATTTTTTCCAGCAACATTGGCAACAGATTCGATGCAATTAATCTATTTAAGGTCAGGAGTGAAGGTCAGATCCAGAAGCTTGTCAAGGCAGGAAACTTCTTTGAGACGAGAGCGATTTATATAAATTGGGGTCAAGTATGAGATCTTTTATCTGTATATGCAAATAAATATTGTAAAGTAATGTCAAAAAGGATATTCGTACTTTGCATAGTCTTGTAAGACAATGTAAAGTAGCAGGGGGCGAAACTGCATTGTTTTAAAAATGTATTTCTGTCGCTCAGCTTCTAAGATATTAAAAAAATAAATAAATAAAAACTTGTCTTTTTGAAATTGTATTTTCCTTTCCACTTTTTTCAAAACGTGTAACAGCACAACTTACAATGTTGTAAAAAGTCTAACCATTATGTTGTTATTTTTTCCCACCATTTTCTTACGTCTCTCTGTGTACTTGGAATTGACATGCTACCAGATGCCACACATTCACCCCTGATCGGTTACAACTATCTAACGAAGAGTGTATATAAACTCACTTTCTCCTCACTTATTCAGGACACTCACCTACGCAGAATCGACCATGTGATTGATGAAATATTTTTTCTCGCGAAGAGCAACCATCCATCACGACACCAGTCCCCGTCGAAGTCGGAAAAGTCAGACGAAAAACCGCATTGCTCGCGAAACGTCAGATCCGAGAAAGTGATATACAAATATTCTGCACATTGGGGTTTATCAATTTTTTTTTTCAATATCGTCGTGGGAACTGACGAAAGCTGCGTTTTGGGTTGTATTGCGAAAGTTTACGGATAATTACAATAAGAAATCATGTTAATCAATAAGATACTTATTAATACTGAAAATATTCAGCTAATCTTGATGCCAGAGTAAAACAAAGAAAAATGATTGGAATCACCATTTTGCTGAAAGACGACTGCACACCACATGCTATTCGTGCAAACACATAATCTATGCGTGCCATGATACCAAGGTGAACATCTTTCTATGGACGTTGGCAACATATCAACTAAAACAAATTTCAAGTTCGGCTATTGTGCACTATAGTGACCCCACCTCACAATTAGAAAACACATAACTCCAATCAAATGCAAGCAAATATACTTTTCTACTAATCTACATACTTTTGTACTTTGTATTTGTTGATTGTAAAGCTGTCTTATCTATTAATCTGTTAGCATCATTTTAATCTAGCGTTCGAGCAATCTTCCAACATGGCGCCTGATTTTTTGGAAGCTGTTTGCTCTAATTCTATTTAAGTTCTATATAACTTTCTCATATAGAAGATAAATGAGGATAATCCTTTGGTTTTCCTATAACCTGAACGAGCAGCAAACATTGATGTTCTTGTTTTATTTTTCCTTTTCGTTTGCAAAACGGAACCATGCTCCGCAAAGTAAAAAACAAAAAACAAACAAAAAACAAAAAACAAACGATTTTCTTCGACAAATCAACTAAAAACTCCAAAGTAAAAATTTGAAGATATAAAGAACTTGAAGCATAAAATCTTTTTTTTCCAACATATATGGATTCGACATGAAATAACCCGAAAAGGGCTGATTTGCCGTAAAACAAAACAACCAAACCAAACACTACGAATAAATATTTGAAGATATACTGAACTTGAAACATGAAAACTTTTTCCAAAATTACTGGATTCGGCATTAAATAATTCTAAAAGCGTTAAATGTGCCATAAACAACAACAACGACAATATATATATATATATAACAACCCCCCCCCCAAATACACCCTCCAAAAAACAAAAAACAAAAGAAAACAGACAAACACTATAAATATATATTTGAAGATATATAAAGAACTTGAAACATAAGAACCTTTTCAAAATTTCTATCTTCATCATTAAATAATCCGAAAAGGGTTGATGTGCCGTAAAACAAACCAACCAAATAAAATATGTACCATGAACCCGTCTAGGGGTGAATATGTTAGCTCGTTGTAAAAATGAAAAAAGTATATTATTATTATTGGCTGTATTTGCGTTCGTTGATTTATATGTCCGCACTTGAATTAAGTCCCTTTTCTTTTCTCGCGCATCGTCTGAATTAGTCAGGGCCAAACAATAGGTCAACCATTCAGATCCAAAGCCAACATGGGCGGGGTAAGGTCGGACGCAAAAGAAGTAGAAAGCCTTTCTTCCTTTTATGGGAAGTAATTACACATCTACTTTGATAAATTGTTTTTTAAAAACGACATATGCTCGGTTCAGTAGATACACGTGAAAAAATGATTGATAGAATTCATTTGCTTAGCGACATATCAACATTTTTGGTGTGATTTAATGCCGAATCGCAATAAATCTTGAAATTTTGCTTCCTTCCTCTGTATGCCTAGCATGAGACGGAATTTTCCATGAGCAGAGATTATTTTCACCCGCAGAAAACATTACCCCGGACTGTTTCCCTGTAAACTACAACATAACCGTTTTGAAATCCAATGTCAACAAGTACTTGGCATAAATCGTCCTCAGTTTTCAAATGTTGCGTATTCTTTATTATATTTCTGTCTGTTTCATTTTTATCGGAAACTACCGGGTCGATTTGTCTGAAATTTTGTATGGGCCCTTTTCATGATAAGATGCAGCGAACTAAGTATTATGGTATTCGTTTGGTGAATGGTTAGGAATTAATAGGGATTAATAGGGGTAAGTCATGACAATACCACATTCACTCTAAAAGTCATCTCGGAAACTACTGTACCGATCTGGCTGAAATTTCATATGGGCTTTTATTACAAGATACAGCGAACGAAGTATTATGGTATCAGTTCGATGCAAATTAATAGAAATAATAGAGATCAATAGGAGCAAGTCACAACAATACCACATTAACTCTAGAGGTTTTCTTGGAAACTACTAAGCCGATCTGGCTGAAATTTCGCATGGACCTTTATTATGATAAGATGTAGCGAGCTAAGTATTATGGTATCCGTTCGATGCAAAATTAGGAATTAATACGGAATTATTATGCAATACGAAAAATTAGTACGAATTTAAACATATTCGACCATCAATTTGCCATAAAGCACTCATTATAATTCAACTGGCTAAAAAGTCTAGCTCATTCATAATTTTCAATCTTCTCATAATATTCTTCATCTTTAAACTGACTCTCCTTTTGTTTTTATCCCTATCCTTGAGTTTCTTTTGGCCTGAATAAGTAGTAGTGACTAATTAGTACAAAAAGGACTCAGTGCACACTATTATTTGAATACAAGTTGCTATTTTACCAATAGCATTATGATTATTTGAAAGACCATAATTTTTTTTAGTTGGATAATGCATTAATGACTCAAATAGATCAGATACGAGTCGAATTCGTAATAGTCGATTCCCAAACTTGCGGCGATATCTATTAGGCCAATCACGCACTCCTGTATTAATGGAGAGTATATAATAGCCACCATCATAGGTATTTCATCTTTTGTGAATTGATATTGAAACAATATTTACTTATTTTTCTTTTTCTTAAAGACATTTTTTCGCCTAAATTCTATACGTGGTTTATAAAGAAGAGAATAATGATATTTTTTTTTAAATCGACGATACTTGAAAAGTATTAGCGAAAACCTGTTTGTTGGCACCGAATGGGCTGTACAAAGAAAACCCCAAAGTTCCCCAACTTAGAATTAGCCTATGTGAGATTCTCAAATTTGTCGTTTTTTCCCTAAACAAGAGCTATATAACTTTTTTTATTTTGTTACAGTGTCAAAAAATTAAATAAATAAAAAAATAAAATAAATAAACAAAATAAAATAGATAAGTAAATTAATAAATAAAATAACGATTCAAGTTTGCATCGATTTTATATACGAGAGGTGTTGAAAAAGTAATGCCTCCAATTTTTTATTCCGCCATAATGGATCACAGGGATTGCAAATTGCATTGCTATGATGACTGAACTTATGCATTCATCACCTGAAAGTTTCATCTTTCTATTACAGATATTGATGACGTTAGACTCTAAAGAAAGCAAACTCTGCCATAGACGTGCGTCAGAAGCAGAGATGCGTCAATGAATTCCTATGAAAAGTGCATTGAGAATGGTGACGACGATGTAGAAAAATAAATTCTGGAACACCAAAAGGTCGCTCGTTTTAACGATACCACCCCCGTCTTGTAAGCTTTTCAACATTTTCAGTTAAAAAATATGAGAGTTTACTTTTGGAACGATACTTGTATGACAAAGATCGCTCCGAACGCCCATGCACAGCCATCGTTCATCGCTGACAAAATCGCATTGAGAATAGTGGTGACAATGTAGACAAAATAAATTCTGGAGCACAAAAGGTCGCTTGTTTTAACAGTACAACTCCTGTCATCGTTGCTCTTCAACTTGTTGAGGAAAAAAATATAGGAGACTTTACTTTTGGGACTATCCTCATAATAAACTCACCTACCGATGACCCGTTGGATCAGTATTTCTTATATATATATATATATATATATATATATATATATATATATATATATATATATATACTAGCGGGGGTGTTTCCGGGACGGGGGGAGTTTTAAAAAATGTTATGGTAGGTAAGTAGGAAGGATCAAACCCGGAGTCATGAGTAAAAGTAGGAAAATAAAGTGTGAAAAAAAAACAAACATCTGCAACGTAAACAGTTCGGCCACCAAGAAAAGTCTATTCCAGTTGTTTAGGGGGGGGGGGAAAGACGACTACGGTAGGTCGGCGCGAACGTGAAAATATAATGTGAATTGTCCAGCAGGCTAACCACTACGCCACAGAGCACTGTAGCTTAGTTTAGTGATTTTAAATAACTTTACATGAAAGAACTACGAAGCCAAACCGGTGTTCTCTTCTCAACTGTTCCTTGTGAACGATCCCCAAACGGTGTTAAGTGGTGGCAGGGGGAGGAGGAATTTATTAGAGAGAAAATATTTTACCACTTCCATTGATCTTAACCGATTTTGGCCGTGACTTCTCAGCAGAAAAAGTATAGAAATCTAAGATTATCGAGGAATTTGAGAAATAATAAGCCTATAGAACACCTCAGATATTGTTCTGCCGTTTGTGCATATTATATTTGCATGAAATATCTTGATTTTTAATCCTATTAATGTCAAAATCCGACGGGAAAAAATGAGTTCATTTTATTTATATAGAATAGAAGAAGATAGAATAGAAGAAGAGATATATATATTTGTTTTTGTTTTTCGACATGTTTTGAATGAATTCAATTATCTATACGAAAGTGCATTTTTATCTAAATGCGAGTTGGGAATAAACTTGACCCCAATTTTGACCCCTTAACATTTATTCTTTTGGTTTCAAATCGAAATGAAATGTTTGACCCATGTCCAAGTTAACTAACTTTAAAATTTCAAATGTTAAGACCCAAAATTGGCGCAGAAGTTTGTAGAATCTGCAAAGGTCAACTCTTTCACCTTTGACCTTTTGGCAGCCAAATTTTCGCCCCAAAACTGATTAAAATGCTTGCCGCATGTTTGAATATCTCTTATATAAAATTTCAAATGTTTAGACACAAAATTGACTGAGTAGTTTGCAGGAAACCACAAAAGGCAAATCTTTTAGACTTTGACCCCTTAGCAGCTTCAATTTTCGACCCAAACCGATTAAAAAGCTTTCCCTCTATCTGAATACATTTCATGTAAAATTTCAAATCTTTAGACCAGAAATTGACTGAGTAATTTGGTAGAGACCGCAGAGTTTAATTTTTTTAATACTTTGATCCAAATTTTGAACCCTTTAAATTTATTTTTTCGGGCTTAAATCAAGTTATTAAGTTAGACCCATGTCCAAGTAATCTACATTTTAAATTTCAAGTGTTTAGACCCAAAATTGACAGAGGAGTTTGGTAGAGTTTTAAAAGGTCAAATCATCAAACTTTGACCCCTTAACAGCTAAATTTCTGGCTGGAAACCAATCACAAAGATTTTTCCAAATCTCAGTACCCTGTATATCAAATTTCGAGTCTGTAGACTTAAAATTGACGGAGTTATTGCGTAGGAAAATGTACACAGACACACAGACACGTTCACTTTTATGGATAGATAGATAGATTGATTAAACAAAAATATATACGTATACATAAATATATATGGAAACAATTTTGTGTTTCATGTACAGATTTTACGCAAATATTATGCAAGTATAAATCATGTAGAATACCTGCATGAATATAATTACACATAATAGTTAACTAAAGATGATCAGCCCATAAGAAAACCGAAAAAAACTAATATGGACTTAATTGAAATGAATGTTTAACAGAATATGCAAATTAGCTAGATCTTTTGCTAGTGAATGCAATTCCACAAGCCATATATAACAAAGTTGTATTTTCTTTTTAAATAAACAGAAAAGAGGGATTTTAATATAAATATTAATACACACAAAAGAAAAACGAATTTATAGGAGTATAGATAGATAGATAGATATAGATAGAAGAAGATAGATAGATAGATTGAATTCATTCAAAACGTATCACAAAACAGAAACAAATAAATAACATCTACGTAAATCGCGATATATTAAACAGTCGTGCGAGATAGTCCAGTGATAGATGTTTAGGCTTCATTCTATGGGGTCCCGATTTCGAATCTCGCTAGATTCAGTCACTCTGATAAATCTTAGACGACGGAACACGTGTCAGTGGATGTTTATTTTTGTAAACAGTTTATTTAAAGTACGTGATTATATATATATATATATATATATATATATATGTTATATATATATTATATATTATATATATTATATAATATATAATATATATATATATATATGTTATATATATATTATATATTATATATATATTATATAATATAATATAATATATATATATATATATATATATATATATATATATATATATATATATATAATCACGTACTTTAAATTTCGAAGATGTTTTCATATATATTTAGAAATTCCAAGTTACGATAGCTTCTTTCAAAAAGATGTATGTTCCATATTTTCGGTATGACAATAACCCCTTGGGGTTTAGACAGTAAGGTGAGTAGACGAACTGTTATCCAAAGTGTCATGGGTCGTCTGAACAAAATGTTATAAAGTATCTCTTTCACCCTCTCTCTAGTTTGATGAACGAACATTTTGCGACATCATTTATTTGTACGGTTGTCAAACTCTTTTTTTTTCAGGTATTCTACCTATTTAATATCAGCACAACATTCTTTAAAATCTTTTGATTCTGTTTAGAAAATCGTTCATGTTATTTAAAACATGTGAATTAAAATTTATAAAACGGTTCGAATAAAGACGAGATAACTTTCGATACAGTTTAATTGGTATCAAGTTGAATCGAAAGTACTCGTCGTATTTTGCGATGAAAATGCTGAGAATTACAAAATAATAGCCATTCTACATGTATATGAATTAAAGAAACAAAAGCATTTTCTTTTTGTATAATTCTTAACTCAGAAAAACTAAAAAAAAAAAAAAATAAGTGGCAGACTATAGTCGAGAGCGATCCGAAGGTTCCCGGTTTCATTAGCTGTTACACTAAAGTGTAGAATAGGGCACCACTCAATTCTCAGGATTACTCCACTTGCACTTGATCCCTTCTGTATAATGCTGAGTATTTAGCAAACGGGCACCATATTATTATGACAACATTTGGAATTATAGTAACAGCGTTCGCTGATGAGCCGGGAGACCAGGGTTCAATCCTCGCCCGAGTCATACAAAGGGCGAGGATTGAACTCTAGTCTACCGGCTCGTCAACAAACGATCTTACCATAATTCCAAATGTTGTCATAATAATAATAAAATTATAATAGGAAAAGAATGGCGACAACGATTTAAAAAATATCTAGAAGAAAAAAATAAAGGAAAGAAAAGAAAAAGAAGGACGCTGAAAACTGATTTAGAAGATGAAGTAGAAAAAATAAAAAGAACGTTATAGAACGACGAAAGAAAAGACGATGAAAAAAATGATGAATAATTCTGTTGAAGACGAGGAAACGATGAATGTTGAAATAAAAGGAGAAAAGCAAAACGAAGAACGTGAATATAAAAAAATGTAGGAGTGTGAAAAAGCAGATTGTGTTAGAATTTAAAGAAAAAAAAATCACCAAAAAGTATGAACGAAGCCAACAAAAAATAATAACGATCTAGAAAATGTAAAAAAAAAAAAAAAAAGTAGAAAAACAGCATCAAGATCAGAAAAAAGAAGAAACAGGAGAAAGCAGCAAAATAGGAAGAACAATAAAAAGGGGAAATTAAAAAAGCACCAGTAGTGGAAGAAGATGAAATAACTGCAGATGAAGAAGAAAAAAAGCATCAAAACGGAAGAAAAAAAAAGCAGCAGCAGCAGCAGCAGCAGCAGAAGAAGAGTAATAATAATAATAATAATAAGAAGAAAAAGAAGATGAAGGAGAAGGAGGGGGGAGACGAGGAAGAAGACGGATGAGGAGAAGGAGAAGAAGAGGGGGGAGGGCGAAGAAGAAGGAGGGGAAGAGACGAGGAAGGAGACGGATTAGGAGAAGGAGAAGAAGAGGGAGGGCGAAGAAGAAGGAGGAGGGGAGAGACGAGGAAGAAGACGGATGAGGAGAAGGAGAAGAAGAGGAAGGGAGGGAGGGCGAAGAAGAAGACGGAGAAGGCGGAAGCGGAGAAGAAGAAGAAGAAGAGGAAGAAGAGGAAGAAGGAGGAGGAGGAGGAGGAGCCGGAGAATAATAATAATAATAAGAAGAAGAAGAAGAAGAAGAAGAAGAAGAAGGAGGAGAAGAAGAAGAAGAAGAAGAAAATAAGCTAAACGAAGAATCACTTAGGCAACGATTATTACAAAGATGAATGCTTAAAGGCGAGTTGATTGGTCGAAAGCGATGGTGCCTGCTTAATTCTCGTGGGTGAACGAACGCTCGTACTTCTGTGATATTGTTCCAAGTTAATTGGCAGAATATTCCCGCAGAACTCACCAATTCTCCCCCGACCGCCGACATAAACACAACGTATCATTTTTCTTCTTCTTCGACCGACTTTTCGCCTGCATTTCTAACCTTTATTCAATTTCAACAAATTTCTAATTAGACGAGAAAGTCAATCATTTCGTGTCGGAAGGCGTTCGGCAAAATGGCGACCCTTTTCTTTTGCACCGGAACTTTGCAATGAGCCGAGCTAGACTGACCGCATCTCGGGGTGGTCAGTAATTAAATTTCGCTTCATAATTGGAAAGTCTTACATGAAAAATGATCTAGGCTCGGATAGGGGTCACTTGTTACTATCTCAACTTTCTTTCTTTTTTCACTGCTTCATTCTGTTGTTATCGTTATTCTTTTTCTTCTTTACTACTACTACTACTACTACTACTACTAGTGTTTATTGTTAGTATCAGTAGTGTTAGTAATTATAGTAATAATAGCAGCAGTCTTACAATTTTGACATAACAAGTGTGCTTCATTAAAAAGTTGTGTAATTATGTCTAATAGATTTGCCACCTATCAGTGTTTCTTCTTCTTCTTCTTCTTCTTCTTCTTCTTATTATTATTATTATTATTATTAGTTGTAGCATTCTTCTTATTATTATTATTCTTATTCGTCTTATTCTTCTTCTTCTTATTATTAGTTGTAGTAGCAGTAGTAATAGTATTTATGTTGTTTTTCAAATATGAAAAAATGTACAAATTAACGCATTTTTTCTGTTATAGCTTAAACGTTAAAGGAATGTAGATGATGATGATGATGATTATGATGATGATTATTTATTTCAGCCACCATTTGCAGTGTATACCGCATAATCATGTTGATATACAAAATTTTTGTTACATAACTTAAGTAGATGGGTGAAAAATTGGGAATATTAGACGCTACACGTGAGACGTCGGCGACACTTTTCTACAAAAATAAATCAAACATCGCCACTAGGTTCCGCTTACGAATTTCATCATCATCATATCGGGCAGGTTGTCCGGACCAAATTGACACTTTCCTACAGATCTCACTTTTCATAGCCTTAAGTTGTAAGTCAGTGTGTTCTGTCAATAATTTTGTGTAGGTCTTGACAGGTCTTCCTATTTCAACAGTTCTGTGCTTAGGATTCCACATTATCACATCACTGACGACCTCATCTTTTCTTCTGTAGCAATGTCCGAAATATCGTATTCTTCTTTCTCTTATTACTAAAGAAATCCCGGGAAACCGGCCTTACAGACGGCTAATAGTTGGGCGTGTTTTCCGGTTTAATTTTAACACTGCCGGAGCATTATAGTGTAAGTTCCATCTAACTTACTTCTAAGCTTTTTTTTTTTTTTTTTTTTTTACTGAAAGCCAATTTGGTGAACCATAAAGCAGCACCGTGTTCACTATGTTTTCTATTCTCGCTGATGGCACACAAGTCACATTTTTTTTTATTATAGATTAAAATATCATATTTAAGCGAATTTTACGACCGGGAAACGCCCCCTCCCACGCTGTCACAATTTTTATTTTTTTTTTACGACCGGGCAACGTCGGGCGTCTGCCCCCGCTAGTAAGAGAGAGAGAGAGAGAGAGAGAGAGAGAGAGAGAGAGAGAGAGAGAGAGGGGGGTGAGAGAGATGCAAACAGAGACACAGACAGAGTATTGTTTTCACAAAAGTCAACAGCAGTGATTGACCATTGGCAATAGCCAGTGGCGTTCCCTGGGGTTTGAGGGACAACAAATCTCCCAAGACGTCAAGTAATCTTCAGTAACCATTGAAAACGACATTGGCCGCCTCCTATTGATTTCTTGCTGGCAACGATCATTGGGTGGTAATAAGCCTCACCAAAGCCCTAGCACGCTGCACATCATTCTAGTGGAAGTCTGATCAGTGCTCTCCCTCTTAATCCTACCGTCCTCTTTGACACTTCATGGCTACTTTGTGGTGCAACCGCTTTGTCTATTTTGTGGGGACAGGGGCAGTTTATAAGATTTCTTTGTTTGGATTGGCGCCTTAATTCCAACGCTCACGACTTCCGGTTTCGTCATGGACGCATCGGCTAAGACGTTTCTTTTTTTAAACCTTCATTTTCTCCTTCGAATTACGGATTCGAGCCTGTATGCCTACTACTACTCTTTTTTTTAACGCTTCTCTCCACCCTCTTCTGTCTACTGCTGTTTTGATTCCTGCCCCTGCTGCTACCACTTTTTTTTTTTAAAGACCACTTTATTGTTTGTTAGTTCCTTACTATACTACCTCGACCCACCAGACCAACGCCGGGACCCTCTTTAGTGCTTAAATAAATAACAAGAATTACGTCCCTTGATTTTTCGGCCATTTTTTTTTTCTCCTATGACAACAACAATTTATTTGATTTCAAATTATGCGGATAATTTGAAGAATAGTTACAAGATATTTAATGCATAGCGATATGCAGATTTTAATGTTCAAAGCCATAGTTCGAAATATTGCAGCGTTGATTTGAATTCACATTTATTTCATTGTGTCCTGGCGTAGAAATCAAGAACGCAGTCGCGCCGTTAAATGTTTGCGCCCGTTTATTGATAGAAAAAAAAGTGAAATAAATAATAATTCTAAAACGGCTCTAATTGTAATTA
This sequence comes from Euprymna scolopes, assembly GCF_053919585.1. Classification (NCBI taxonomy): domain Eukaryota; kingdom Metazoa; phylum Mollusca; class Cephalopoda; order Sepiida; family Sepiolidae; genus Euprymna; species Euprymna scolopes. The sequence goes on from NC_136499.1 coordinate 60,301,532, forward strand.
TGTTATCTCAGTGTAAAACGTGTGGTCACACTTGTTTAGATTGGAAGCAAATAAAATGATCGCGCAAATGTTGTATTGTGATAGTTTTTCTAAATTGTTGGGAAGATCATTGTGACGGGCGGCCATTATTTACTTAAGACTTATAATAGGCAATAAAATATGATTTTTGTTTGTCAATAGAAGGAAGGCGCTTTTAAGGGTCTGGAGTAGGAAAGGGCGTTGATGGGTTAAGTAGGGAAATAAATATACAAAGTAAACATAAAAAATAAATATAAATAAATATAGGAATATGAAAAGGAAAATTAAAAAGAAATAAATATTAGCAAATGAGAAAAAACAAACAAAAAAATACAAAATCAGAATGTCATTAAAAAATAAATTTAGCAAAAAAGGGAGGGGGACAGAAAGAAGAACATTAAGAAAATGGAAGGAGAGAGATCAGAAAGGAGTGAAGAAAGATGTAACTTAAGAAAAAGAATGAAAGTCAGCCATTCAAGAAAAAAGAAAAGAAAGAAACGTCGATAGATGAGGAAGAAAGAAAGAAGAAATGAAAGTAAGAAAAAAGCTGGCAAAAAGAAGTAGAGGAAAAATAACAAGAAGAAAGTGAGCAAATAAGAAAAAAGATATAATAAGAAAAAATATTACGGAAAATAAAGAAAGAAGAGCATTAACAAAAAAAGAAAGAAGGTAAGCAAATAAGAAAGAAAGCAAGAAGGAAATAACAAAGAAAAAAGTAAATAAGTAGAAAAAAAAGAAACAAGGAGATTAAGTAAAAGAATAAAAAGTAAGCAAATAAAAAAAGACAGAAACATGGAAGTTAAGGAAAATAATGAAAACGAAAAACAAAAACGTAAGAAAATTACTACTGCAAAGAAAGAAAGAATATTAAAGAATGAAAGACCGGACGTAAAGAAAAAAGAAAGAAAATAAGAAGAAAATTAGGGAAAAGGTAAGCAAATAAGAAAAAAAGCAAAGAAAGAAAATTAAAATAAAAACAACGAAAACAAATGATGAGAACGAAAGATAGAAACTTAACGTAAACAAATAACAAATAACGATCGAATGAAAATTGTTAAAACAAGAATTAAAAAAAAAAAACTTCAGAAAAATAATATAAAAAAAAAATTCGACAAAAAAATATAGTAATGAAAAAGTAAGCAAAAAAAAAGAAAGAGCAAAATAAATCAATGCAAGTAAAGAAGGATGACAAAAAGAATAAAAAAAGCAGGTAAGAAAAAAAGGACGTAAACAAACAAGTCAAAATTAATGAGGCACGAAAAGATTAAAAAAAAGGAAGAATACAGCCAAGAACGAAAGTAATAAAAATTAAACAGAAAAGAAAGGAAGAAAAGACAAAAAGTAAGAACAAAAGATAAACGTATCAGAATGAAAGAAAAGAAAGTTTGATACGGATAAGAAATATAAAAGAGACAAAAGAAAAAAAAAACAAATTCTGACAAAAAAATGTAAACATATTAGAATTAAAAAAAAAAGTTGGACTGGAAATAAAAATCAAGCAAACAAAACAAGAAAGCATAAATAGAAATTTTTGCAAATAAAATCTTAAATTAAATAACAAAACATAAAGAAAGTTTGATACGGAATAGAAATGAGAAAAAAACAAATGATTGGAAATAAAAATGAAGCAAACAAGAAAGAATGAATAGAAAGGTTATGTAAATAAAAAGAAAATTAAAAAAGAAAAAGAAAAAAATAAATTGATGAAAAAAAGAAATCACAGTCTCACTATACTCGATCATAAATGCCGATGTGGTCAATATGCATAAAAATACAAAAAAAAAAAAAGATTTATAATTTATAATTTATAAAATAAATGAGACAAACAGACGCGCGTACATGCGTTACGGAAAAACTATTATTTGGACGCTACAGTTAGAAGCGTAATCAGAAATAGAAAAATCGAAACTGTTTGGGGTATCGGAATCGGAAAATTTTTTATCCGTATTCTCCCCCCCCCCAAAAAAATATTCTTTAATTTTCTTTAACTTAATTTTCAATTGCTAATACAATGAATATATATATATATATATATATATATATATATATATATATATATATGTTTATATTTAGGTAAACATGGCATAGGAATAAATGTAACGGTAAAAATGACACAACCAGATAAATAAAAAAATGGCACAAGCGAAAAATATGGATAAAAATGTCACACTATTATCACATTACAATTTTTACTTAATTACGAGAAAAATAATCGAGAAAGAAAAGTTAGAAAGATCTGTTCGCGTAATGTACATCCCTCAAGTGTGATTTTACTTTTGCGAAAATATTTACGCACATTAAATAGTTTTTATGGTAATCCTCTAAAAAAATATCTCAATAACTCTATTACTAAACTAGCAGAGTGACCCGGCGTTGCCCGGTATTGAATGATGGTGGACGAATGTTTCACTCTCCCATATTTTTATTATTATCGAAATCGGTGAAATCGACCATTCTTAATCAAGTTGGAAGCTAAACGCGGAGCACCAGGGGAGGCTCACATTAAAATTTTAAATGCAAAAGTCAAGTATCATACTTCAATTGTGCTTTTAAGAGAACATTCATTGCGAATTCGCCCCTATCATATCAACTGTAGATTGCGTGGTAATAAAAATTCTCAAATGTATTTGTGATGTTAGGCTGTGTAAGGTGTTAACTTTGTTCAAAATCACCTGTTCCTTCTTTCGTTGGGTTATTTCGATTATCGATTATCAATACTTATCGAAGACGTTCCGATACAAAACCTATTTAAGAACACTGCGAGGCCCATAAAGTGGCTTCGTGTGAGATTTCATAAAAATCGGCCCAGCTGTTTTCGAGTTTATCAGGAACGCACTCACAGACACACAGACAAAGTTCTTTTTATCTATATATAAATACAAGAGGTGACTTAGATAAGTTTCCAGACTTTTTTCGTATTGAGTCTTGAATTGATAATGCACATATGATACTCTTGTCCTCTTCGAAGTGAGCGCATCAAGGTCCTCGTTACAGCCTAATTGTCTCATAAGGACAGCATGTAAGGTTTTCCTTGAGCTTAGGAAATAACTAAAAGTCACAGAAAGCAAGGTCTGAACTATGTGGAGGGTGAGAAATTGTCTTGATGCCCATCTTGGTCAAATAGTCTGTGATAATGATGGAGTTATGGGCTGATGCACCCGCGCAAATCTTCCGCATCTTCAGTTCCTCGCGAATAATTGGGTACAATTCTCACACTGGCATCAAACTGTGAACTTATTGTTTCTTTAGACACATGACGGTCCTTATCCATAAAATTCTTCATTTGGCAAATCAACCCTGGTGTTCTGGTTTCCTCCCACACCTCTCATCATTCCACACAGACTCCCTACTTTCCTTGAATCTCTTATGCCACTTAAAAACTGATGCTCGATTCATGCAAGATTATCCGAAAGCAGTCTGAAGCATTCCATACGTTTCTATGGCATTTTTTTCTAAGTTTAAAATCAAATCTTATTGCATATTGTTCTTCTAAAGTGTCCTCACGTCCAGATTGCATTTTTGAAATTCACCAGCTGTGACAATCAGGCTTTAGTAGGGTGTATTCCAATTCCTTCCGTAGCTGTTTATTTGAACCTACAATCATAAAAAAATCGATCAGTCATCTCATAAGATGTATAGCAATAATATACTGAAATTTCAAGAGTCTACGACAATTTTAAATGTACAAAAGTAGTCTGGAAACTTATTGAAAACACCACGTATAGTAGACAGACAGACAGACAGACAAACAGACAGATAGATAGATAGATAGATAGATAGATAGATAGAAAGAGATATTCAGAAAATTGTACTAAATCAAAATCGGTAATTCTACGGAATCGAGATAAAAATATCACTTCATCACAAAGGAAAATTACTGTGAATGACGAAATAATCCAGTAGCAGAAGATCTTTCCAAATTTCCAGACCCTTGCTATCGTGTCAAAATCGAAAGAACGGTCAACATCAGGATCTGCCGTCGTCTGGTCATCAGTGCTAAAATGCAACCTTCTCCGGGAACCGTTGTTTGTAGCAACAGCATTTATTTCCTCATTGTTATAGCCATGAAGTCACCCAAGTGACCTAAAACGGTCTCCACGTCTCTCGCGGGATCTCGAACGTTATCCGGTGATCGTTGTCTTTCTCTATTTTTATAAAATTTACTATTTTTATAGAATTTACTGATGACGTCATTTTGCATGCATTTAAATCCGCGCACTAGAGAGAAATGATGTGTAAAATGCGCAATGCATGGAGTTGTGATAATAACTTTACTTTTGCGCACTGGCAACCGCCTTTTTATTCGAATGTTCTTCCCGGATATTGCATACAAACGCGGAGCCTTGCTGCTATTGGATGTCGAAAGTGAACATGTGTGATCTTACAGGTATAACAATAGCTACTATCAACAAGGAGGGTTTTATCTTTCTTCACATGATGTTTTGTTTTTACTCGTCTTCGACTCTGTGTAACGGTAGTCAGCCTGTTGTCATGAAGATGAAAAATGTGTAGATCTTTTTGTCTGAGCTCTCAGCTACACCGAAGAAGTTTCAGATGTAAACAAAATTACCGGTCAGCGAACGGGTATTATTTTTTATTTCTCAAATAGGCGTCTCGGTAATGGGCTTACAATTCTTTCTTTGAATAATTTTAAATAGCAGCAACATTTCCTCTCAAGCATTAACACCTCCTTTAATGGGGCTGTACGTGGATTGCTTAGAATAAACATGAATGGTTCATATTTTTTTTGTCATTTTTATTGCGTTTCTTATGTTACCGCGTGGAAGTACGATTATGGTTTGTATAATAATAATAATAATAATAATAATAATAATAATAATAATAATAATTCCCCTTTTTTGTATAACCATAAACTGGTACTACACTAAATAAGTGAGAAAGATCAAGGAGGCTGAAAACACTGGGGAGAGAAAGCACTAACCAGATCTCCACTGGCTGAGTGCGAAGAGGACTAGGAACTTGGGGAGGCTTATTGCCACCTAAATTTCAATGAAGACGAATACTCGCTACTAACGAGAAATCAATGGAAACCGACTAATGCGATAACGAAAACTGATTCGCAAAGGTTATTGAGAGAAGTGGTGAATACTGGAAACCTAGAGAGACTTGTTGTCACCCAGACTTCACGAGATACCTTAGGCTGTTTTTAAAGAGAATACTTCGATAATGCCCAATGTAAAAACTCCTCGTGAGTAGTAGTAGTAGTAGTAGTAATAATAATAATAATAACAACAACAACAACAACCATAACCAACACAACAACAACAACAACAACAACAACAACAACACTAATTTCGTTTATCAACGTCTCTCTGGAAAGGGATGATATTCATTTCCAGAGGATTTCCCGCAATCCCGGTTCCAAACCAGGAGCTTCAAAGATCAAGGGGTTCTCTAAGGATGTTGGTGGTACCTACAATTGCTGAGGTCTGAAGGCCAATAATAATAATAATAATAATAATAATAATAATAATAATAATGGAAGCAATAACATTGAAGCTGCATACCTATAAATTCTCTAACCCACCCCCATCCCCCATTACCATATCACTATCATCCCCCCCCCCAAAAAAAGAGTGAGATACAAATAGCCAGGTAGTCAAGGAGGAAGGAAAGACCGATTAGTTAGCACTGACTAGACCTCCACTGTCGAAGTGCCAAGAGAACTGGGACCTTGGGGAGGCTCATTGCCACTCAAATTCCAGTAAAAATCAATAGTCACTGCCAATGAGAAATCAATAGCAAGCAGCTATTGCGATAATGCATCGAAAGAGGTGGAGCGTACTGGAAAATCTGGGGGGACTTGTTGTCACTGAGCTTCCAGGGAACATCACAAGCTGTATTCAATGAGATCTTTTGATGACCTGTGTGAAAGCTCCTTGTCAGCCAATAATAATAATAATAATAATAATAATAATAATAATAATAATAATAATAATAATAATAATAATAATAATTTCGTTTATCAACGTCTCTCTGGAAAGGGATGGGATTCATTTTCAGAGGATTTCCCTTAATCCCGGCTTCAAACCAGGAGATTCAAAGATTAAGGGGGTTCCTAAGGATGTTGGTGGTTCCTACAATTGCAGAGGTCTGAAGGCCGCCTAAAACATCGGGGATTTGTAGTTTTTTCAATTGTCCTTCCAGGCGACTTGATACTACTCCTAGTGTACCAACTACGACCGGGATTATTTGTGTTTTAACACCGTATATACGCCTTATCTCCAATACCAATGGAGCATAATTGCTCCACTTCTCATTCTCGTTCTCTCTCAAATTCCTGTCCCAGGGTACTGAAAAGTCTACAATCTGCCAGTTTTTTTATGACGACCAAATCCGGACGATTATGTTCCAATTGCTTGGTTGTTATGACCTCTACCTTGCCATCCTCACTTGTTCTCACTTCATGAAGCACCTCCTCAAACTATTTTCAAGCACACTTCACCCCAACCCTCTTACACACCTTTCAATATATCCGGAGTCCCAGGTGCGCAATTGACTCTGAGATCTTACCACAAATCCGGCATTCTGCAGCAACTTCCTCTCCTAGAACCACTTTTTTGAACAATCGTGTTCTCAATGCCTGCTCTTGTGCTGCACAAACAAAAGTTTCAGTACTCTTAGCCAGATACCCAGCTCTAAACCATTGCCATGATCTTTCATCAGCCACATCCTCGAAGAACCTTCCATGCATTTTCTTCCTAGCCAGTTCCTCTGCCCTTTCTCTATCCATACGTTTCACATAATCAACTTTGGTCTCACAGACCTCCACTTCATTTGCCATAACCTTAAGCATCCACTCCTAACTTCTAACCACATTCTCCTTCAACAACATCTCCTCGATTGTAACATAATCTTTTACATTTTTCAATCCTCTCCCACCGTCTTTTCTCTTTTGATACAGCCTTGATGATGATGATGATGATAATAATAATAATAATAATAATAACAACAACAACAATAATAATAATAATAATAATAATAATAATAAGAAGAAGAAGAAGAAGAAGAAAAAGAAGAAGAAGAAGTTTTTTTTGTTATTTAGAATTCCTCAGGCGATCAGCAATAACTTAACCCCTTCTCAAAGAAACAAGGCAATTCGACTATGACTGGAGTTATTCAAACTGGCTTGAAATCCACGGAATCATATTGATTTAATTGTATCTTCTGTAACACTATTATAAATAAATATTTTGCTCTTATCTTTTTATTTTCATCTTTGGAAATATTTTCAATGAGTTTAAGTTCTTTCTGTACAATCTTATAAACGTACGAGGGGCATACAAAAATAATGCCCCATATTTCTATACTGCCCGAATGGATCAGACAAGATTGCATATTGCACTGTTATGATGACTGAACTTACGCATTCTTGACCTGAAAATTTCATATCTCTGTTGCAGATATTGACGGTGTGAGGCTCAAAGAAAGTAAGCCTTGTTAAAGAGTGCGTCCTTTATTTCCTTATTGTTATAAATAAACGGATGTCCTGCAGTACTTTATTTCCATGGACATTTGAGGGTTAACTACATCTTACATGTGCAATGTCGCTCCATTTTGAGGGACGTGTGATTGAGTGTTCGATTTGAGTCATAGTAATCCACACTGATGAGCCGCATTAACGGCGAACCACGGATACTTATTTTATCTAAAGTTAAAATAAGAGAGAGAGAGAGAGAGAGAGAGAGAAAGAAAGAGAGAGAGCATGGGGAGGTAGAGGTATAAGAGAGACCTGTGTGTGTATGTTTGCATACGAATGTCAGGTTTGGGGGTATATCTATTTCATGAGCAAATTCCAATGACTAAATATTTTTTTTATCGCCACAGAATCTTGACGAGAAGAAAAAATGCTCGCCCATCTAAATGGACTCAGCTTGGTTTCTATTCAGTTGTTTGACTTTCCGTATGGTTAAACACATGTTTATTCAAAGGAAACCGAGAGAAAAGGGGACTTCTATTTCAGTAAGCCTTATCTTAAGGTAGCAGCCGCATCGTCAAACCCAACCAATACTAAGTTCATCTAATCAACATTACAGAGACACGTTAGCAAAAGTGAAGCTATTTTTAGTATAATATTGGATTCGTATTAATTTATTTTAAACCCTTTCTCTTTCTTCGCTTTCTTTCTCTTTTTCTCGCTTTCTCTTTCTCTCTTTTTATGTATAATTGATGAAATATGGGATTCATATTACGGTTCTTTATATGTATCCTCTCTTTCTTTCTCTCTCTCTCTCCCTCTCTCTCTCTTTCTCTCTCTCTCCAGAAAGAAAGAGAGAGAGAGAGAGAGAGAGAGAGAGAGGTGCATGGATAAAAGGAGCAGATATATATACATAGAAAAAACTATAATCTGAAACACGTATTTTACTATAAGTTCCGTAAGATATTCTTTGGAATCTCTTTAAAAATTATCCGGGGTTAGAGAAGGAATGAAAAGTCTGTGTTGAAAAAATCCTATAGTGAAACGCGGGAGTAAAATCCAATCTATGGAAATAAATAATATTTCTTGTTATGCAGAGAGGCATATGACGTCTCTCTCTCTCTCTCTCTCTCTCTCTCTCTCTCTCTCTCTCTCTCTCTCTGTATATATATATATATATATATATATATATATATATATATATATATATATATAGTACATTTTCACCCAAACAAGGAACATTGCTTGCCACTTTGATGTAGGGGACTACTATCAGGGACATAAGCTACAGAGGTACTATGTGGGGAGTTGGGCAGCAAGATGTCGGTTCACGTTACACTTGAACTTCTGCATGTCAGTACAGTTGGGGAAGCAGAAACCCGGAAGGGAATTCCAAAGTCTAGCGGTTCTGGGGAAGAAACTACTGGAGTAGAAGGCTCTCTTACATCTAGGGATTTCAACTGTGAAGGGGTGGGATTTTGATGCTTGTCGGGTTTGTCGGGGTATTTACGTCGAGAGGTACAAGTGCTTGCAGTTCGTCGGTGCATTCACCGTTGAAGTACTTGTAGAACAGGCAGAGGGATGCTAAATTTCGTCGATGGGACAGAGGCTGAAGCTTAGATGGCAGTTCAGGACCTATCAGGTTGGCGACTCTCTTTTGAACCTTCTCTAGAGGTGAGAGACTAGTAGCAGATGCACCGGCCCAAATATGACAACAATACTCCATACATGGGCGAATGATGGCCTTATAAGGTACAGGATACTTTCGGGCTCTAGTAGTTTTCTAGCACGGTAGAGAGAACCTACCTTTTTCGCAGCGGTCCTGGCAATGTTCTCAATGTAATTTTTCCAACTCATGTTTCATGTGAACGTTAGACAGATAAAGTGTCTTTGGCCATTGCTATTGGTGGTAGAGAAGGTTTCTTGTAGGTATTGAAGGAAACAAGTTTAGTCTTGGCAGCATTGAATGTGACCATCCATTTTTGTCCCCATTCAACTACAGATTGGAGGTCGTCCTCTAGTGTTTCTGCCATTTCTTTAAATATGTGTTCATTTGTTTCCTGTCGTATCTGTTATAGAGTGTGGTTTCATCACCATATATACCCATCTCACAGACAATTTTGTCATGGAGGTAATTTATGAATATTAGGAATAATAGAGATCCAAGGATAGACCCCTGAGGCACTCCCGCATTTATATCATATTGTTTAGATCTATGACCATCGAGGACAACCTGGACTTTTCTCTTATCTAAGAAGGATTTAATTATGTTAAGTATTCTTCCAGTGATACCGTATGATCTGATTTTCCTGAGAAGAACTTCATGCCAAAAGCCTTAGATATATCCAGAGCTACCGCTCTACCCTCCCCTGCTTTGTCAAGTAAATGGTATATACGCTCAGAGATTACAGTTAGGATGTCTGCCGTGGAACGGGCTTGCTTAAATCCATATTGTTGGTCGGTCAGAAGTCGGTCATCTGTAAGATGGTGGACTAGATCTTGGTTAATTATGGACTCAAATATTTTGGCGAAAAGTGGGAGGAGGCTAATGGGGCGGTAATTTACTTGGTCAATTCTTTCGCCAAAATTCTTGAAAACTGGTAGCACAGAAGCAGTTTTCCAGTAGGCAGGCATTTGTCGTAAAGTTTGGAGAGAACCGGAGCTATATATATATATATATATATATATATATATATATATATATATATATATATATATATATATATATATATATATCCACGATATTTATCGAAGGCAGAGTTGCACCAAAAGAAAGTTATATCGACTGTTTGGTGGTCTGCGATCGGACTCATCCTTTACGCAGATAATGCCGGTGAAACAATTACGGCGGAGAAGTACTGTCAACCAACGGATAAGATGCATCAGACAAAAACCAAAAGCCAGCATCAGCCAACAGAAAACGCTCAATTCTCCCCAACGAAAATGCCCGACCACATATTGCTAAACCGCTTCTGCAGAACTTGAACAAATTGTGCTACTCTCCAGATGTCTCACCTACCGATTACCCTCTTTCAAGCATTTCAACAACTTTCTGCGTGAGAAATGCTTAAAAAGCCTAAACGTTATTAAAAACGCCTTCAACTACGCCATCGCCACCAGAATGCAAGATTTTGACTGGCATAAATACGCTTGTTTTGCGATGGCAAATGTGTGTTGATTCTGGTGGTCCTTATTTTGGTAAAAATTCTATTGTTTAGACCGGAATTTGTTCATCTAAATTTAAAAAGTTATAAACCGCAATAATTTTCTTGTCAACCCGGTTGCAACGAAGTTATAGCTAGCGTAGTGTTACACTCTGTCTTTGCTTTTTGATATATCTTCACACTGGTCGTGATGCTACATTTAAAGTTTGAACTAAATATTCATTCTCTGTGCTGATGGAAACACCTAATATCAATAATAAATATATATATATATCGTGTCAGAAACAATCGAACACAAAACTTGTGTTTATCTTAAATTCCATAGCTGAGAGGTTTTAATTTAGTTATAATTACGTTGCATCGAACGTAAATGATCATTTCATAAAGTTTTACCCTCCTCCTCTCTCTCTCTCTCTTTCTTTCTCTTTCTCACTCTCTCTTTCTCTCTCTAAAAACGGGCCCCAACTCTAATTAGGGCCCGTTTCTTAGTGTTCAGCCGAATGAAATGAAACTTTGGTCATGACTAGTTTATTATATTCAAAACATCACATCAAAACACTAGGGTATTTGGCCTTTTTTTTTCTCCGTTCTACAGCATATGTTCTAGATGGCCTCCATTTAGCTTTTGTTCTTTTTGGGGAGTCACCATATATATATATATATATATATATATATATATATATATATATATATATATATATATGATTACTTCATTTAATCACACAAATTTATATACGAAGATATAATTTATGCGTAAATTTTTCAGTATTTACTTCCACAGTGCTCAATACATAAGTAGAGCTAGATAGAGCATAACTTACTATATATATATATATATATATATATATATATATATATATATATATATATATATATATATATATATATATCAAACGGAATTATGTGTTCATCAACGTTTGGTTTTATTTAGAAACTTCCTCTCGATGAATTAAATTAAGAAAACAAAACCAGAACAAATATTTGAAAATATACGTTTGATGAAATGTATGGCACTGTTCCATTTCAGAAACACAAAAAGTTGTTGGAAATTAAAAAAAGAGAGGGGCATAGCGTTGTGAATCAGAGTAAAATTATATATATATATATATATATATATATATATATTTGTGTTATATATATATATATTTGTGTTATATATATATATATATATATTTGTGTTATATATATATATATGTGTTATACACCCCCCACACACGCACACACACACACACACACATATATATATATATATATATATATATATATATATATATATATATATGTATATATATATATAAGTATCAAATTTAAGAATAAATATTTGTACAAAACTCCTACATCTTTAAGGGAAATTAGATTTTTTTAAATGTTCTTTTTCTTTTTTCTATTTTTTATTAAAAAATCTATATTGTCCGCTTTTTCATTTTCACAAGAAATCTATGGAAGCTACTTCTACAAATGTTTCTCCCTCTGCTTTCCTGTTTTTTTTTTAATGATTGTTTCCATCGTATTTCTTTTATTCTTACGCTTTATACACAATCGTCTCTGATTTACACATTTTTTTGTTGTTGCAGATTTCATTGTTCTTTGATTCTTTTGCATTGCGTCTCAATTATTCATCAATTTTGTCCTTTAAATATATTTTTCTATCTTCAATTCCATTACTTCTATATATTTGATTCGGATTTTTTTTTCTTTTTTTGGTGGCGGGGAATGTGTTTTTTTTTTTTTTGCTCTTCGCATTTCAATCACTTATTAATCATTTATGAATAATTTCAATTACTTATTAATTATTTATGAATTATTGGGAAATTTTCTGACATTTTCTTTATCTTTTTATATTTCTCGCTATTTATTTCTATTACGATTCCATCATTCTGTTTTCTGAAGATTTATCTATTGCTTTTATTTCCTCTTTCTTTTTTTTTTCTTTGGCCATGTTCTAATAATTTTCAGAATGTCCTCATCTTTTTCTCGCCGATTCATTGTTAACTTATCCACGTGAAAGTTGCTATCAAATAGAAACCTAAAGAATAAACAGACAAAGTAGAAACTTGATTAAAACCATTACGTAATACAGTTTTGCCAGAAGTCAAGACAATAGACAATAGAAAAGAGGAAGGTCCCAGTGGACGGAGACCACAATTATCTTCTAATCAATGGCGGGCAAAAACGAGAAACCTTTCATTCAATTTGCAAATTGATTCGTTTTTTTTTTGTTCCATTTTATCTTTTATTTTTGTTTTTTAGTTTCTTTGAGTTCATTTTTCTTCCAGGTCAATTTAATTTACTCAATTATTGAAATAAAGAATTTTTTATTTAAAATTATTTATTAATTTGCATAAGCAGAGCCCAGAATTATCTCCATTTAGAGATAAATTATTTCTAGGATAGAGTTATCACCCTTATTAAAAAAGAGCTTATGTTCACTTAAAAATGATAAATCTCCCAATCTCACTGACAACACGAGATCTCGGAAATCACTCGTACTATAATGTTATAAGGATATTCTTCCGTAACTTTTGTAACGGAGTTATCGTTCTTGCACAGTTTTACTGCAAAAATCATAGACGCTATTCTTATTATGTCGCAGATTCGTTCTTGACAATCGGTTCGACGAAGGTGAGCTATTAACTAATCGTGGCCTTTCTTCCATCGTGCTAGGGAATAATTTTGGGCAGTCCTAGGAAGTCCAGCCTCTCACTCCTTTCCATTCCCTCTTTGGGATATTCGTTTATTACTAACTGATTCAGGCACTCTGACCGGGGAATACCAACAGAGCTGCCCAGGAATTTTGTTATAACCTATAGTGCGCTGGCATCCCAAGCTCAATTTTCGACCTTGTGTCATATCTTCCTGCTGTTGGAGGTGAGGTAAATAATCAGAATCTTCTGCGTAATCACTGACGACTTTTCTGTATAGACTTGAGTTATCTTTCTTTGAAGTAAAGCAAGGCTAAAAAATGGTAAAAAAATGTAGACCACAAATATCGTTGCTAAGAGATCATGTAAACCTTGTATCAATGAATGGTTGAGATTTTTACCAGAATCCTCCCTCATTTATTGATTAGACATACTACAGCCAGCATCGACTTTAGAACACTTCACAACTTGAATGCCTCCTAGGCACTATCCTCGAGTGTCTAAAATCTCTCTGTACAGGGGTTTGTTAGGACAACCTGACATGAATATACTTTTCCCTACAAGTAAACCCTGACTAAATATTCCAAACAACATAGTATTTGCGGCCCCTCAAAAAATCTTAGTATAGCTAACCAACGCAGACTTTTAAGAGGATTGGTGCATTTTCTCCAACTAATGTTACTCCAAGTAATAGCACAAATCAGGATACTCAACCAGACTAGATGAATTCTCGCCTTGGATTCCAGTAAGACAAAGAGACAAACGGAAAGGTATACTATAACATATTTAAATGGTTGATTGGCGGAAATGAAAATTATGTTTTCAACTTCTTAACTTACTCAGTGTTTGAGAGGTAAAGGGTAACATTAATAGAATATTCGGATACCTATTTATCTATAATATAAATATCACCTGTCTGTTTAAATGTATGTATGTATGTATGTATGTATGTATGTCTGCCTAAAACTTTCGACAGAAGCGATGGATTTTCACGAGATCGGTATCGTTTTGAAGCTCGACACTTTGGACGACAAATATCGAAAAATTGGCTAAAAACATCAATTCGTTCGCCCTCAACTGAGCAGTTTTCTACAGGGAGGGATTTTTTTTTGCGCGTCGCCATTTTTGCAAATCATCGTATTACTTAATTTCAACGTCCCGAACTTCCGGTCGCGTCATGGAGTAGCAGTAAGACATCAGTTTTTTTTTCTCTTTCTCTTCCGCCTTCGCGTCATGGGTTCGAGCCTGCCTGCCTACTACCTCCTTTTTTTTTTTGCTCAATACACACCTCCAAAGACCCAGGCAACGCCGGGCGCGCAGGATAGTCTCATTAAAAGACCAAGTGTTAGCCCCAGGAATGGGGCCCCTTGATTTCTGAGTACTTAAACTGGAATAAAAAAAAATAAAACAAAATATGTATACAATATATACACTTTATCTTTATACATGGATAAGTTGCATATTTATTGTATAGGAACAATGTGTTTTTGTATGCACTGTTATTGGCTTAGCTATCTCGTTTGAAGTGATGATGGTCTAGTGGTTGATGATACGGACTGACGACCTGCGTGTTTCAATTTTGAAACCAGTCATTCCACAAAAATCGCTTTCACATGTTATTGGCTACCTTTTCATGGTCCTCCTATATGTACCTGATGTTTTTCTACGGGTTGGAACGATAAAAGTGTCGTCAAAAAGGAAGCAACAGTACAGCCTTATTTTAAAACTTTTATTGAAAAAGTTAAATCAAGGTCACTTGATTATGTAGTAAAGCTGATATTTAATCAATGTAGCCGCCTTCAGCCTCAGTTTTCGCCTTAGTCTGGAACTTGGAGCATGCCTTTTCCACAAACGCCTGCGGGAGCTCGGGGACTACTCAGACTGGCTTTGGTTTTGTGAGAGGTCATAGTGTGGTGAGAAAAATGATTCTAGTTAAGAATGATATAGCTAGGGTAAGATAGAGGATAACCAACGATCTCCACTTTCCCACACTTTTGATGACCTTGCTCTATGTTGTATTTTTTGCACATAAATCATTCAAAGCGTAGTACCTGTTCTGATACTACACTTTTATCCTGTCCTCGGTCAGTGAAAAATAAATCCTTCTAGACTGAGGCAATTTTTGTTTTGATCCTAATTTCGAATGACCTTCTCGAAGAGACGGAGTCTGTACATTATCAACCAACCTTGTGTCTAAATCAGTCTCACTGAGAAGATAACTAAAATGAATTACACATAAGTAATAACGAATTTAGGAAAACTCGTCCATTTTTGCTCGGTAGGAAAACTGGTTCATTATTGAATAAGTATCGATTAAAAACGCATTTTATGGTCATTCTTGAAGGGGATGTTGTTTTTAGGAGAGATTACACCCACCCTATAATATTAAAAAAATATATATATTAACTTGTTTACTGTTCTTTTATAAAAGACTTGCGAGGGGTACCCGGCGTTGCCCGGGTGTTTGGAGGTGTGTGTGGTTTTGGGTAAATGGAAACTCCGGGGGGGGGGTTTAAAATAAAAACAATGTTTTGGTAGGTAAGTATGAAGATCAAACCGGAACCCTTGAGGCAAAATTGTAAATTAAAGTGTGAAAAAAAAAGTGCGACGTTAACCATTGCACCACCGCGACATACCAACATTGAATTTATTTAATTACTTAGATTTAGCAGGTGCACGTTTTAATGACTTAATGAGGTCAACTGTTGACTGCGGAGTAGCAATTCATTTACTGCGGAACGCGGGGGTAAGGGAAACCGGAAAAATGCCGCCAGAATTAATTATAGGAAAAGGCTTAATCCACATGCGGCGAGCGAAAACTGTTGAATATTTATCGTCCTGAAGTCGAGCAAATTAAATAGACAGGCGAGCTCCGTTGACAACTCTGAGATATTACGATTTACATGTGATATAAAAAGTTTTAAAAAGTTGTTAGGCGAGCGACCGCTTCTCTGAAAAAAGCCTTTTGTAGACATACAAAAAAAGCGAACACACACACATACATACATACATTTTCGCCTTTATATATATAGATAAAATCAATTTTTCGAAGTGTTCGTTTTTACCTAGCTGTTTTTAGTGGTTTAACTTATTTTAAAGTGCTTATTCAGTTAAAAAAAAACATGCTACACCCCGCATAATATCGTGGTTCTTCTGATTTCTACTTTCGCTTTTCTCACATATCCCTGCTCCGAATTCGTGGCAGCAGGCGGCATTAATGGACTTTTTTCGGGTTTATTTTACTATACACATAGATTCGAGAAAGTTGTTAAAAAACAAATATATAATAAATAAATGTTTTCAAAGGCAAGATAAATTACTTTTCTACTTAACTGGATAAGTTTTTAGTGTTTTTATTTAATGTAAAATGTTTATTCGGTTCGAAAAACATGCAGTTATATGTGAAAAATACAAATATGCATCAACCAATGTCACGGTAACATATATTGGGTAGGTTTCTACCACCATTTTGTTTTATTTCTTATTTAGAAGTGATTATTGAGTCTTTAAAGACATCGCGGTCATATTTTCTTGCTCTCCGGCAGCATTCAACATTACCAGTTTTTCAAATAAACATTTTACATTAAATAAAAACACAAAAAACTTATCCAGTAAGGTAGAAAGTTAACTTTTCTTGCCTTTGATCACATTTAATTGTTATATGTTTATTTTTTAAACATCTTTTTTGTACCTCTGTGTACAGTAATACAAAACCTGCTATTATTGTGCTATTATCGAAGTTCTCGGACATTTTTTCTTGTTCTCACGTAACACTCGACACTACTTGTTTTTTAAATTGAATGAACGCTTTAAAATAAGTTAAACTACTGAAAACTTAAAAAGCTAGGTAGAAAACGAACACTTAGAACAATCGATTTTATCTATTTTAAAATAGCAGTAAACAAATATAAATATTTTAAAACATATTATGGGCTGTGTTTTCAATGGATACTTATTCAATAATGTACCAGTTTTCCAACCTAGAAAAATGAGCAGGTTTTCCGTGGACGAGTTTTCCGTGGACGAGTTTTCCGTGAACGAGTTTTCTGGACACCGTAATAACACCTCTAACTAAATAACTGCCTTTCAAAATGAGTTTCTACTTTTTAGGTGATTATGTGTGACTGAACATTCTAAAAAACTGGACAGAAAAAATCGAAAAAAACGGATTTTTTGTTTTTAGAATTTGGACTGGGGCATCAGTTTCTTTACAAATTTATTTTTTTACCACTAACCCCAATTCTGACTGCAATGATACTAAAATCCACTTAATCATTTCAAAAAGTTAATATAAACTCCTCCGCACAAAATGCACATAAAACTGCCTTAAAACACTAGAATAGCTCAGAAATTCGGGTCATCTCTAACGTTAAATTTATTTGAAAAATTCTAAATTCTAAAAGAATTCGTTTTTCTTTCTCGAGAAATTTTTCAAGGTGTTCATACGTAATTTCTATTTTGCTTAGAGGGATTCGTTGAAGACTTTTATATACTACAACAATAATATTTTTTTTAGTAAAATAATCCACTTTACTCTTATAATTACATGAGAATATAAGGTTGAATATGAAACAAAGTATGAGAAAAACATTTTAGTAAAATATATTTTCAATAATCAAAAAAATACGCACTTTTTGTTTGCACACAAATTTTCAGTCTCCACCTTTGAATTTACATCCGTCTTATCGGTGGAGAGAATATAAACTTAACTGATAAAATTTCTTCAATCATGACCATGAATCGTTTATTACTCGATTTGAGTTATAGCTTTTTATCAGCATATTGAAAATTTGCTTTTATGACATGTAAACACTACTAACAGACATGGGATACCGAAATCAAAGAAACGCTGAGGGCAAAATGTGTGCAGCGTAGAAGTGTAATCCCCCCCCCCAAAAAAAAACCCAAAAAAACCTGGAAGTCCACTAATTCATTAAAGTGTTTTTTTGTCAGGTTTGTCAATGACCAGGCAAAAGCCAAAACTTTTCTTTTTTATTTTTCGGCAAAAGTAAAATAAACTTACACCGATTTTTATGTTATTATTATGGATATAGATTTTAATGTCACTAGATACTTAAAAACAATAAATGTTCATCATTTTTAGTGCCAACAATGTAAAATTAAGTTTAACATCTTTTTTTTTTTCAGGAACCGGTTTTGGAATCGGAAATTAGAGTATTTTTCCCCGATTCCGATACCCGATTCCGTTACCCTGAAAAGTACCGATTTTTCCGGTTCCCGAATCCGATTAATTATCCCAGCACTAATATATATATATATATATATATATATATATATATATATATATATATATATATATATATATATATGGTCATTGTATATGATAATTATATGCATAATAAAATAAAATATGTATATATTTATAGGCCATTGAAATCAACTTAATGAAATCAACTCGATTAAATTATTTTACAAGAATTTTAGACCCATTTAATATGACCTCATTTTTCTTCATACCCAACGAACCTTCAATGCAATCGATATGTAATTGGCATCATTTATTCTATTTAAAATCAGAGTGAACAAGTTTCCTTTTGTTCAACGATTTGGTTCACAGCGCGCCACCTATAGTTCCAATATCCGTTCATTAATAATTATCTCCCTTTTCTCTTTCCCTACTCAACACGACTTTACACATTTGTTGGATTCTTTTGTTCATTAATCCTCCATTTTGATTATAGATACACACACACACATACATACACACTCAAACGCATATATATATATGTTCAATATATATATATATATATATATATATATATATATATATATATATATATAGCGATAAGCTACACAGAATTTTTTCCGATTTCAAGATTCGACAGGCTGTGTAGTTTAATTGCTATATATACAGTGTGTCCATAAAGTTCGTGTGCACTTTAAAAAAATTATAAATTTATTACTTTATTCCGCAACTTGAACAATTAAACTTGAAAGATGATACAGTGTTTCAACAAGATGGAGCTCTTTGTCACTTTGCTCGGCGTGTTAGACAGTTTCTAAATCAGGAATTTCC
The DNA here is from genome assembly GCF_053919585.1 of Euprymna scolopes. Classification (NCBI taxonomy): domain Eukaryota; kingdom Metazoa; phylum Mollusca; class Cephalopoda; order Sepiida; family Sepiolidae; genus Euprymna; species Euprymna scolopes. The sequence continues at coordinate 60,320,831 of NC_136499.1, forward strand.
TAACAGATGGATCTGAAGGGGTGGACCATTTCATTGGCCTCCACGTTCGCCAGATTTGACTCCATTAGATTTTTTATGGGGACATGTGAAAACAATTGTGTATGCAACCAAACCTAGTTCATTGGAAGATTTGAAAGCTAGAATAACTAGTCTGATTTCAGGCATTACTATAAATCATTTGGCAAATATTTTTCGTGAACTACAAAAATCGTATTACCCTTTGTATTGCTAATGATGGAGGGCATGTGGAAAGTTAAATAAAATGTCAATAAAAGCTTAAAAATATAGATTTACTTCTTTCAAATCCATTTTACAGATTATTTCTATTGCAAATACAAATAAAGTTATAAATTTTTCAAAGTACACAGGGACTTTATGGACACCCAGTATTTTGAAGACTTACTAAATACTGAAAATAAATCTATAAAATTTTATGTAGACACATTAAATACTACTACTACTACTACTACTACTACTACTACTACTACTACTACTACTATTATTATTATTATTATTATTATTATTTTTATAATTATATATGTATGTATAGATATGTATATATATATGTATGTATGGATGTATATATGTATATATACATTTAATTATTTATCGTTACAAAACCAAAAGACGTAGTTAATTCACACTCATGAGATTTATTGATTTACTGTCAGCGTGACCCGACATTGCCCGGGATAGAATAATGATCAACGAAATTCCATATTTTATTGTCATCAAAATTGGTAAAGTCGCCCACTTTTCAATCAAATCGATTGATTGCCTGCTCTAGTTGGGGACACCTCGTGTGGTACCGGAACGAAGCTTCACATGCTACTCGCTATGACTTATTTCACAATACAGTGTAATCTACATTGCACTGTAGAGAATCTGATGTTGATTTTATAAAATTATTTTCACACACAACGGATTGAATTAAGGTTAAAATGCAAAAAGTCACGTATCACTGCTCAATTGGTCTCTAAACAGAAACATTCCGTTTGAACGCGACCCTGTGATATAAAAGAACCTACTGGTGATTTTACATTCCGGACACATTTGTTTGTGTGATGATAAAACTTCTCAAATACACTTGTGATGTTAGATTGTGTCAAAATGCTAACTTGGGACTAAATCGGACTGTTCCATCTTTAATTTCAGTCTTATATTTTGGTCACTATAAACATAACATACATATGTGTAATAACAATCCACGGTACTCGTCTGCTTCAATAAAATCCTCCCAATTATCTCCCTTTATGTTTTTGATGTTAGATTGTGTCAAAATGCTAACTTGGGACTAAATCGGACTGTTCCATCTTTAATTTCAGTCTTATATTTTGGTCACTATAAACATAACATACATATGTGTAATAACAATCCACGGTACTCGTCTGCTTCAATAAAATCCTCCCAATTATCTCCCTTTCATTCTTTCATTCTGTCTGTTTCACTTGTTACTTCTCTTTTCGCGACAGCATTGAATTAGTAGCAACACTAGTCGCTGAAGCGACATGGTTGCTATGGAAACCAGTCATAAAACGTCGCTCATCTCCTTACGTTATTTTACTATTTTGAACACCATATCTTTTGTTTTACTAAACAAAAATTGAATTTTTTTGTCACAATATTGCTGAGAAGGTGAGCTATAAACTGTAATAATTGTTGGAAATTTTGTCGAAAAATCAGTGAGCAGTGAAGCTTTAAAGCAGTTCTAAATGACGAAAACTGCCACTTAACCATATATTAAAACACTACCGTGTTTGAATTATATATATATATACCACTTTTGTCAATTATATAAGTTTCAAATCAGCGGCTATTGATCAGAATTTAACAAATGAAGGCTCCTTGGAAAGGTAATAATCTATATTGTGTAATGCGCTATGTGGCATTTGCTCTTAAGATCGCCCATTAAGGGGATCATCCATTATCCAGAGCCTATTTTTTGCACTTTTTCACACAGGTATTTTTTCTTAGTTTTGCATATGAATTACAAAATATCAGATATTTCTCCAAAACCTCTCGCTTTGATGGATAGGAGACTAAAACTTGTTGATATGTTTTCAAATGATCGGAAATAACAGCAAATAGTTCTCATATGTTTTATCTCCCGTCTTTGGTTTTCATACGTAAAGTAGATTTCACAGTGTATGAAGATTATTTTACCCTGGAGATATTCATAATCGTAAACCAATTTCTAAAAGAAGGTAGATAGAATATATGAGAAATATTTGGAATCGTTTCCCGTTGCTGCTATTTCAGATTATTTGAAACCATTGCAGCAACTTCTTCGTTGTGTGTTCGGCCGTTTCTTCATAAAGACACGTAGTTAACAAACGCGGCACATAAACTTTTACAGGCAGTTTTTTACGATAACAATATGTCTGCTAATTTCAGATTAAAGGAATCACATACCTTCTTATTGCTTCAAAATCCTAAAGAAACGCCATAACAATGAGTTATGCTTTACATGGTTTTATGGATTCTCTTGTCGGAGTTTGGCATGCTAAGTCTTTTTCTACATTTTCCTCGTAACTCTCTGTCCTCTTCCAACAGAGTCACTTGCACGTTTCTTCGCTAACGCGTTTCTCGCTAACTCCCCAGTTTGATCTCTGCTCACTAACTATTAGGTCAGCAAAGCAGACAAAATAAGTGTCGTTCATGTAAGCTAAACCTTATTTACTTAAACGACCCAAACTCCAGTGTATTTTAAATTTTTGTAAATCGACTTTGTTTATTTAATTTCTTCTTAAATAGCTGACTAAACATTCCAAGCTGTAAATACACATTTTTCAAAATCTAATTGTTTTATTTTTTATAATAATAATAATAATAATAATAATAATAATAATAATAATAATGATAATAACAATCGATCAGATTATCCGGTGTTGTCCGGTCAATATCTAATACTTCTCATCTGACAATAATATGACCGTTTTCAAGTCTAATGTTATAAAGTTTATGTAGAGCCGTCCTCTAAAATAATCCAATTCTATCCAAGCTCCGCCATAACTGATCATCACGGTGTCGTCTCGCCGACCACTTGACACTCATTAACCCTTATTCCCGAGTGGCCTTTGAGTTATGACAAGTGATAACTGCCGACCAGTAAAAATAACGTACAAATGATTAGATATATCTTAATAATACCACTTCTTTTTGCCACATCTTTTCTCTCTCTTCCTCTCTCATCGTTCTTTCTTTTACCAATTCTTCCACTCTGGCTTTCGTTTGAGTTTTTTTTTCTTTTCTTTGGCCGCCGTATTTTACCGTTTCTTAATTTCTAAATAGCCTCGTTTTCATTATTGGCGCCTTTGTCTCTGCCCTTTCCGACTAACCGACCGTGCAGAGTTGATTGGCACATGCGAACGTTCCTCTGTGAATGGAGAAGTGACAGTTATTGCTTTCAGGCGATGAAGGAAGCAGTCAATCAGGGGCGGTGTAGGATGGAAAGTTGTAGACGAGGAGTGGGAGTAGTAAGAGGGGGTTATCTCACCAGGCGATATATTACCTCGGCTGCCAATAGAGGGTGATAACATACATACAGGTCGTTTTCAATTAGTAGCCCGATAATTACTAAATTGATACACTCCATTTGCAATTGTAAATTTGCAACTTATTGCAACACGCAGCAAGGAAAGTCTTCATCATCTCTTTTGTTTGCCTCTTCATCTGGTGTCGCTTTTCAATACCTATCTATCTCACTCTATCTATCTATCTACCTATCTATCTATCTATCTATTTATCAATCTATCTTATTTATGTATCTATCTTATTTTGTAATGTTTCTTTACATTTTCGCATAGTCATGGTATTAAACGTGATATCCGGAAAGAAAATCTGTCAGAAGATTTTGCTGTGATGCGGTAAGGTAGCGTTATCTAAAGGCCGTTTAGCTAGTCATTTAAAAAGAATCTTAATACATACTTAGAAGCGATCCCTGGAAGACCAAGCTGTAACGAGATACAAATAGCAGCCATAAAGGGAACAGTATCTATTCTTAAAAGAGCCCTCGGATATAAATTTAAATCATAACAGAATCAAGTGTTAGCTCCAGGAAGGAGCCTCTTGATGTCTTAAAACTTACTGAAGTAAAATACAAAAAAAAAAAACAAAAACAAAAAAAAAACAGTGTCTAGTAGGCATTCAAGTTCTCCCCCCACCTACCTTGAAAATGCTGTGAAACCTTACATAGTTATGTGGAATAAGTCAGAGAGAGAGAGAGAGAGAGAGAGAGAGAGAGAGAGAGAGAGAGAGAGAGAGAGAGAGAGAGAGAGAAAGAGAGTTGCAACCTTGGTTGAAGTGAGTGTCCCCAATGAAGGCGGTCTGAACAGAGATGAAAGCAAACCAAATATCAAGGTCTCATGTATGATATGAAAAGAAACTGGAATCTTAGAGAGATATCAATCATACCAGTTATCATAGGTGCCACAGGGCTTATGAAGAAGAACTTGAAGTCCTACCTAACTAATATTCCCGGTGAACCAAGTGCAAAAGAGATCCAGAAAATTGCACTTAAGGAAACAACGAGGATACTAAAAAGAGCTCTCGGTTGGTTTCAATAAAAAGCAGGGCAATGTTGGCAGCTGGTTTGGCTGCCCCATACCCAGTGTTACAATATTCAAAGGAAGAAAAATTTTTAAAATCAGTCTTTTTTAAGCAGGGAAAAATTTAAGGGTACAGATGCCTTATTTGCTACATAGTCAACAAATCAAATAGAGGGGGGGGGATCTAAAGCGTCGGATGAATGCCAACAGTGAGGCAGTAGCAGTTGGCGTCCCTCCACCTCAGTATGAATGTGATCTTTGCAACGAACTGTGTAAACGCGAGGTTGGTCTGAAGAGTCATCTTCGTTCTCACTGAAGATAGAAATTGCTCTCTTTCACATCTCGACATATGCATATACGTATATGTATTTCAAATAATGAACAAACTATAAATAATGTAAATAAAAAAGAATAATAATAAAAATAAGCAACAAAAAGGAAAGATGATCTTTTTCTGTCAAGTATTGATAATCACTCTATCTATCTATCTATCTATCTATCTATCTATCTATCTATCTATCTATCTATATATCTATCTATCTATCTGTTTATCCATCCAACCATTTCATCTACTTATCATTCTATGTATCCTAATATGTATCTATGTAGTGTAATATAATAATTTCCTAAATATCAAGTTTTCTCAGTTGGTTATTTATTACATTTCAAAAGATAGAGATTACAGTATTGCTTCGTATTGCGACTAACACATCTGAAAAATTATGTCTTGCTGAAGTTTGTAGTCACTTTGGAGAATTATTATATTACACTATATATGCACTGGAGCTCAATAAAAAGCAATTCATTAAGCTTGGATTTTTTTTCAAAATTTATATTAAAAAAATTGATATAAAAAACTTTATTTATGAAAATAATTTTGTTAAAAGTACAGTAAAATTTGGAGGGGGCAGTATAATGGTATGGGACATACTATCTTCAAAAGGAACTGGCCCCCTTGTAAGGATTCATGGAAAAGTTAATGCCAGAATGTGCAGAGAATTGGTTAGAGAACATGTGGTTCCTAATCTTTCTGATTCTGATATCTTTATGCAAGACAACACACCGTGCCATAAAGCAAAAATAGTTTTAGAAAAGCTAAATAGATCAAATATTTGGGTTATGGATTGGCTAGCTCAGAGCTCCGATCTGAATTCAATTGAAAATATTTGGACAATTATTGGTGATAAGATCACTACCCCCCCAAAAAAAAATCTTGATGATTTATGGGAATGTATACAAAAAAAAAAAAAAAATCTGGAATAATATATCACCTATAACATGTGAACGATTGGTTCGTGTTGCAGCAAAAGATGCCATAGTGTGATTGAAAACAAGGGGATTTTCACTAAATACTGAAAGGATTCTTTATTTTTTCATTAATAATTCTTTAACTTTTGGACGCCTGTAATTTAATTAAATTTATTCATATGTAAAAACGTAAATGCATTCAAAATCAAAAATCAAAAAAAATTTTTTGATTATTTAACTACCATGATTAAACATTGGAAAATTTCCCCCAATTCCCCTCCCCTCCTTTTTTATAGATAAAGTTAGAAGTCATTAAAAAGAAAAATAAATGATCGACCATTCCTCAGCTTTTGCACGCTAGTATATATATATATATATATATATATATATATATATATATATATATATATATATATTCCTCAAAAGTTTTGGTTTTGGTTTCTATTCAAACTGATACACCCAAGTCCTATGGATATATATTTTTTTGAAATCGCAACTTTATAATATATAAGAATCGATAGAAAATTGACTTTATAATAATAAATACAAAATCTGCATGAATTAAAATACCATATTTAAGAGTATTCCACAACCGAGCTACACCACGTGTCCCTGCTTGCTTAGATAAATACTTTTGCAGTTTTAACAAAAGAGCTACAATAATATCAGGGCGTCTCCATTTACACTAAACATCCACAGAATACATATGAAAGAGTCCGCTGTGGAATTTCCACAGGTCCCTCTAGTACAAATGGATAAAAATATATTTCAGAATTTTTTAGATGAGGATTGATTTATTCGCATTATTTTGATTATTCGGACTATTGTTCTTATCTTGAATATTATTCTCAGAACATTTCTGCAAGGACCCGTGGCGTAGTGGCTTGGCCTTCGGGACAAGATCAAAGTGTAGTATCTGTTCCGGCAGATGCTGCACTTAAGATAATTTGTACCAGTCAATGGAGGGGAAACCCTCTATACTGGGACAATTATTATTTTTGGTAACCAGAGTGGCCCCTTTTAGGGGAGCTGGTTTTTACCTCACATTAGAAACGGCCTTGTGCCTAATTTGCTCAGTGGGGGAGCAAATAAACACCATCTGTTCCGGCAGATGCTGCACTTAAGATAATTTGTACCAGTCAATGGAGGGGAAACCCTCTATACTGGGACAATTATTATTTTTGGTAACCAGAGTGACCCCTTTTTGCCTACTTTTAGGGGAGCTGGTTTTTACCTCACATTAAAAGCGGCCTTGTGCCTGATTTGCTCGGTGGGGGAGCAAATAAATACCATCTGTTCCGGCAGATACTGCAGGCCTATGACTAGCTATGACTAGCAAAGACCAGATGTGGGGGCAACCCCACATGCCTGACCATTAACCAGCTCCCATTTCCCACCTCTCGGGAGCTGGTCCCCTTTTTCCCTTCCCCCTCCCTTCACTCCTCACATTAAAAATCGGCCTTGTGCCTAATTTGCTCGGTGGGGGAGCAAATAAATACCATCTGTTCTTCAGATGCTGCACTTCCATTTCTTGTTCTCTTTCGGTGGAGGAGAAATCCTTCACGACTGAGACAATTTTTTATTTTTGTACCTTTTCTCCACGTTAAAAAACGACCCTGGTGTCTAACTCTGTCCCGTGGGGAGGCATAGTAAATAGGTACACCCGTTAAAGAGGTTGAAGATTCCATTCTCAGTGCGGGCAAATAAAATTAAATATAATTGCGAATTACTTACGATTTGTACCTAGTCATAGCTGACAGAACGAGAGTATGCTATTTCCGTGGATTAAATCAAGGCCTATTTTCAAAATTCCATGCAGATTGTCGAGTTTTATAGAAAGAGAGAAAGAAAAAGGAGAGAGACACAGGGATGGATCAATAGAGTTGTAGATATACCAATGTTGTTAATTATGTATTACATTGAAAAGAAAGATTTTTAATTTTGATTTCAAGTGACGTATTTTCAGATAAGTTTTCGTTAAAATACATTTACTTTATATATCATTTAAAAGAGCGTTTTTCGCTCTATCTAATCGTTTAAATAACAATCGTTTTAAAACAATTATGTCTTCTTTTCAGAACGTTAAATAGAAGATAGAAAAGAAGCAAATTCGCATAATTTTCCTATTTCACGTCAAGCTAGGCCGAGAAGCTGCTGAAACTGCTCGTGATATCAACGAAGCATAAGACTCAGGAACGACTACTGAACAATGGTGGTTTAAAAAATTTCGTGGCGGCGATGAAAGTCTTTAAAATGATGAGCATAGTGATCGCCCATCGGATGTTTACAACGATCAATTAAGAGCCTTAGTTGAAGTCAATCGACGCACAACTGTTCGAGAACTTGCTTCTGAATTAGACGTAACGTACACGACAATTTCCACCCACTTGAGATAGATAGGAAAGACAAAAAAACTTGATAAATGGGTGCTTCATAAATTGAACGACAACCAAAAGAAACGCCGTTATGAAGTGTCATCTTCCATTTCTTTTACACAACAAGAATGGCCCGTTTCTTGATCGGGTTGTGACTTGCAACAAAAAGTGGGTTCTTCTTTACGACTACCGGCGACGCTCAACTAAGTAGTTAGACACCCACGAAGCTCCACGACACTTCCCGAAGCCAGAGTTGCACCAAAAGAAAGTTATGCTGATTGTTTGGTGGTCTGCGACCAGTCTCATCCATTACAGTTTTTTTTTAATGCACGCGAAACCATTACGGCGGAGACGTACTGTCAAATAATGGAACAAGTGCATCAGAAACTTCGACAACAACACCCAGCATATGTCAACAGAAAAGGTCTAATTCTCCTCAATGACATTCACCGACCGTATGTTGCTAAACCGATCCTGCAGAAGTTGGACGAATTAAGCTACGATGAAAGAGAGAGATTAGTTCTAGATCAGAATCAGAAAAGTTGGAAGGTTTTAGTGTATCAGAAATGATATCGAGAACAGAAAAAAATTTCCGATACCAAAAGCAATTGGTTTATTTTTTTTGCTTTTGTTTATATATATATATTTTTGCTTTTGTTTATATATATATATATATGTATATATATATATATATATATATATATATATATATATATATATATATATATATATATATATATATATATATATATATATATATATATATATATAGACATCAAACAACCTTCCCATACGCACACATATTCGTCCTTTCCCGACATGGGTTGGATTTTAAAAAACTGTTTTCTTTCGCACGATCTATGACTTTTTCTTTTATCACATTTTTATTTCAATTATCCTGAAGATGTCCTCTGAAACAGGGACGAAACGTTGATTTTTTAATAATTTCATTCGGTTTTTTCTATTTTTTCTTTAAACATATATATATATATATATATATATATATATATATATATATATATATATATATATATATATATATATGGATGTAACGCTGTCAAATGTCTATTCTGACGACAGATTTCGCGAAAAGGCTGCTGCTGGGGTGCATATAGGGGGAAAAAAAGGCAAACTTCTGCCTGCATTTTACTAACACGATTGAACTTGTGAGCCAGGAAATGCAATTTGTTTGACGGTTTAGAAACACTAATTGTAGAATACCTTTATTAGAAATTTCAGGGGCCTTCGCAGATTAACACTCCCAACCAACATGGGATGTTAGCAGCTCTTACACAGAAAAATGACGTCATGTCTGAAATCCTATTAAGCAAGATCTTTCACACATTGATAGAAAAGGTTTTTGCAAAATTTTTACAGATTTTTAAATACCGCTAACATGATTACATTTTATGGCCCTCTTGCAAAGTTTCACCATGATCTGTGTTAAAAGTTCATAGGTGAGCGGTTTTATGTTCGAAATGGTCACAGCAAATATGCCGTACATGTATTAAATGGTATTAGAACAAGACATTGGATGGCGTCACCAATGATATTTTTCTGGGATCTTAAAAAGGTTCGTGTCCCTTAAACTATCGGAATCGATTTTCAGGGTTTCTCAATCAAGGAAAAAAGTCCCTGATTCGCCAATCCGCAGTTTTGTGATCGTACAGATATTCTCAGTTAGATGATTAATTATTTCTTTCGTTTATAAAGCATCGTTTATCAAGGCCCAGGGCCTACTCAAGGATAAGGGCTTAAAAGATTTCTAGTTGGACGATGATTGGAAACAACTGGAATATACAGGAAATTATTTATGCGGGATTGATTATCATAGAAGACAATTTGGTTACATTAGACTTGAAAACGGCCATGGTGGTATTTACTAGCAGGAACCGTAGAAAATTCCACAGAATAAGTCACTCTAGACAATTTTTTCTTTTCACTAAGCGAGGAAAGATACTACATGTTGCCACTTACCAAAAAGCCGAGCTATTCCTTGCATTCTATCAGAAATACATCGACGATAACAGACAAAATCTGTAACCAATTTTTGTGCCGGGTGATTGGAAGGTAACTCCCTGTTATTAAGTGCCTCTAATTTATTACTGAAACATAATTCTTACGAAAAATGAATACATGAGGTTTTATTTTGAATTCAATGCAGATGTAAGCATTCGATACTTGCTTTTGTAAGATACCTGAGAACCGCATCAACTGATTTCACAAGGTTCTGTTTTGTCTTTACCCATCGTAAAATTATCGCTAATGAAATGGAGAATGAAAAGAAAACATCTTACAAGTTTCACTGCTCTTCTTATTCATATCTTGTAAGAATTATAGTCTCTCTCTCTCTCTCTCTCTCTCTCTCTCTCTCTCTATATATATATATATATATATATATATATATATATATATATATATATATATATATATATATATAAACGTAAAAATGTTTGTGTGTGTGTGTCTGTGTACATTTCCCTACCAAATAACTCTGTCAATTTTCGGTTTACAGACTCGAGATTTGACCTAATGAAATATTGAGATTTGAAAAAAAAAAAAACCTTTTTAATCGGGTTTCGGCCAGAAATTTGGCTGTCAAGGGGTCAAAATGCAACGATTTGACCCTTGGAAACTCTACCAAACTCCTCTGACAATTTTGGTTTTAAACACTTGAAATTTTAGATGTAGGTGACTTGGAAATTGACCTCTGCGGTTTCTACCAAATTACTCAGTCAATTTTTGGTTTAAACATTTGATATTTTACATAAAGTGTATTCAGACATGGGAAAAGCTTTTTAATCGGTTTTTGCCCCAAAATTTGGCTGCCAAGGGGTCAAAGTTCAAAAGACTTGACCTTTGCGGTCTCTAGCAAACTATTCAGCTAATTGTGGGTTTAAACATTTTAAATTTTACATAAAGGGTATTCAGGCATGCAATAAGCTTTTTAATATTTTTTGAACGAAAATTTGCTAGCCAAGAGGTCAAAGTTGAAAGAATTTACCTTTACAGACTCTACCAAACTCGTCCTCCAATTTTTGGTCAAAACACTTGAAATTTTAGGTGAAAGTTACCTGGACACGAGTCAAACTTTTTAATATATATATATATATATATATATATATATATATACATGTGAGCATAAAGTTATGAACAGTACATGTTCAGCCGGGTTGAACTGCTAGTTCAGTAATAAATTTAAAGTATAAGGAAATGTTTCCCAAACACCTTATATTGACTTCAAGAATTAAACTGAAGAAACTCGTCTACGAAATTATATTTGGCACAGTAAATATGCAAAAACACCTAATAAAAAAAGGAATTATCATATCTGACGTCAACTAGAAAATCACCGATTGAGCAATGAGGTCAATTATATCAATATTCCCGCTTCAGTAATATTTGTAGAAATGTTTGGATTCTTCTTCGCTTCTGTTCAGGCCTTAAAGCAGTTAAAACGGAGAGAAAACAAGATGGCGTCCCCAATGTCGATCCAATTAGCAAAAACCCGACGAATATAAATGAATGACTGTTTCAACAAGACAAGTGCCCCTCTTCATTATATATTAATTAAACGCTACAGATGCCTTTCTTTAGACCAAGTAGGGGGTCAGAGGTGAAACGGGCGAGGGCAACAAAGAAATAGTGGGGAGGCGGGGTTGAGCAAGGAAGAGTTGAAAACACCATCGAAGAGTGTCAATCATTTTGGTTGAAGGTTTCAATGTTTTGAACCGGAAGTAACAAAAGGACACGATTTATATAATAACGAAATAAATGTCATAAGTCAGCCTTGCGCACACTCACGCACACATAAACGCATAAACACACAGTCGCACAGCATACACAGACATAAACACACACAACACACACACACACACACACACACACACACACACACACACATATATATATATATATATATATGTATATATATATATACCGGATCTTTAAAAAATCTCTCGGTTGGAATGTATAAAATAGCTGCAGAGTATCTGGCATTCGGTAAGATACCCCATTCCCAGTTTGAACAAAATGATTAGAGAATTAAATAAAAAAGAAAGCACTGAAATGCCTATTAGATAACTTTCGGGTGTCTTCAGTCTCTTTGTATAAAGCTTTGTCAAAATAATAATAATAATAATAATAATAATAATAATAATAATAATAATAAAATAAAACTAATAAAACAATAACAACAACAACAACAACAACAACAATAATAATAATAATAACAATAATAATAATAATAATAATAATAATAATAATAATAATAATAATAATAATAATAACTAGCGAAACCTGTGGAAATTCCACAGGGGACCCATTCATATGTAATATATTGATGTTGGCATTCTGTAGATGTTCAGCATAAATGGAGACGCTTTGATATTGTAGCTTATTTTTTTTTTATTAAAACTGCAAAAGTATTTATCAAAGCTAGTATGAACGCCTGGTAAAGCCCGGTTATAAAGTACGCTTAAATATGATATTTTTATTCTTGCAGATTTTGTATATACTATTATAGAGTTAATGTTCTGTCGATTTTTATATATTATAAAGTTGTGATTTAAAAAATAAAAAATATATCCATATGACTTTGGTGCATCAGCTTGAATCAAAACCGAAATAAAACACACACACACACACACACATACATACATATATATATATATATATATATATATATATATATATATATATATATATATATATACCTTTAGTTCTTTCAGACATAATCGAAACCAAGACTTATGAAGAATTTTTTATAAAATTATTTATAAAAAAAAAAAAGATAATTTAAGTGCCATCAGCTATAGACGAAACAAAAAACAAAACTTATGAAAAATTCTTGGTAAAATTATTTATGACAACAAATAGAAGAACATGACAATTAAACGACCCGGATGTAAGCGTGACACACACAAGAACATACACGCTATCGTATTAATATATAGATAATAATAATAATGATAATAATAATAATAATAATAATAATAGTAATAATAATAATAATAATAAAACGAAATTATATAGCAGAAACCTAATAGAAGGTATAAATACATGGGCAGTGTCACTAGTAAGATACTCTGGACCGTTTATAGGGTGAACAAAAGAAGAACTGAGACAACTCGACCAGAAAACCAGGAAACTCATAACCATGCATAATGCACTACTCCCAAAGGACGATATTGACAGATTCTACGTGAAAAGGAAAGACGGCGGGAAAGGACTGATCTGTATAGAAGACTGTGTGAAGGACACGAAAAAAGAACTAGAAAATGCATAATGCAAAACACTGAAAGGATAATTATGGCAAGGAGAGACACAGAAAAAAACCCCAACAAAACAGAAAGCAGAGAGACAAACGACAAAACGAGAAAAGAGAAATGGGAAGAGAAACAACTCCACGGAACATTCATAAGAATGACAAAAGATGACAATAACGAAAACACCTAGACATGGATGCGAAAAGGACATATAAACCGAGAAACTGAATCTCTAATAACTGCAGCACAAGATAACTCGATAAGAACCGACCATATCAAAGCAAGAATCGATAAAACACAAGAAAACAGCAAATGCAGACTCTGTGGACAAAGAGACGAAACGATAAATAAATAAAGTGAATGCAGTAAACTTGCCCAAAAGGAATACAAAAACAGGCATGATCAAGTGGGGAGGGTGGTACACTGGGAATTGTGCAAACGACCGCATTTTGAGCGTACAGACAAATGGCACAAGCATAAACCCGCAACAGCACTCGAAAGCGAGAACCACAAAATCCTATGGGACATGGACGTACAGACGGACAAACCCATCCAAGCAAGAAGACCAGATGTCCTAATAATTAACAAGAAAGAAAAATCCTGTCAAATCGTCGACTTTGCTGTCCCAGCTAACCACAGGGTGAGTATGGAAGAAAAGTAGAAACGAAGCAAATACACAGAGCTATCCAGAGAGTTAAAAGGAATTTGGATGATGAAGAAAGTCCAAATAGTACCGATAATAGTAGGAGCACTAGGAACAATTCCGAAAAACTTCAAAAAAAGAATGTCAGAAATTGGAATCAGAGGAATAACTGCGAAAGTACAACGACTAACGATAATGAAAACGACTGAAATATTAAGGAAAACCCTTGAATGCAGAGAATAATACAAGAAGACAATATAACGAATAAGCGTTACAGGGAATGAAGAACACAGAAACTGCATATCTACAAGTTCTACACCCCCCCATCATGCATTCACCCAATTGTTTCATCACCGTTCCCCCCAATAAAAAGGGATACCAAAGGGCTGAGAAGGGTCAATAAGGACTGAAAGATCGAGGAGCGAGTGCCAACCAGACCTCGGCTGGACAAGCGCAAAGAGAACTGGGACCTTGGGGAGGCTGAGTGCCACTCAAATTCCAGTATAAACCAATGGCCACTGCTAGCGAGAAATCAATGGTAAGCGGCCGTTGCGATGATCCAAAGTCATTTGCAAATGCTATCGAAGGAGGTGGAGAGAGAGAGGGACGTCTGGGGAGACTTGTTGTCACTCAGCTTCCAGAGAACATCACAGGTTTCAGATCGTTTGTTGTCTTGTGTGAAAGCTCCACGTGAGCCAATATAATAATAATAATAATAATAATAATAATAATAATAATAATAATAATAATAATAATAACAATAATAATAATAATAACAATAATAACAATAATAATAATAATAACAACAACAATAATAACAATAATAATAATAATAACAATAATAATAATAATAATAATAATAATATGCATACGTACGTTATCACTGTTCATCCTTTTAAAAGATATGATCAGGTGATCGCCAAGGATTTAAAAAAGAAGTCATCCAAAATACATAATCGAACTAGTGTAGCATCTTACTTTTATTATTGGAATCTTTTTGAGATAATTTATTTATTTGTGGACTGTTATCCTCGTCTTTTAGTTGTTGTTTCACGACGTTTCTGCCAAACATTCCACTAGCCTTCGTCAGGTGGTAAACCACGACGGTATAGGAATGCTGAGTCTCTTAATTGTATCCTTAATAATCACTATTCATAACAACTATGGAAGTTGGGGGAAGCCGGGGGTTGAGCTAGGGAGAGTTGAAAACACCATCGAAGAGTGTCACTCATTTTGGTTAAAGGTTTCAATGTTTGAACCTGAAGGATCAAAAGGACTCGATTTATAGAATAACGAAATAAATGTCATAAGTCAGCCATATCTCATTATTACTGAGGATACAGTAAATCCCGTCGTAGTTAACACCTGACGAAGGCCAGAGGAACAGTTGGCCGAAACGTTGTGAAACAACAAATAGTGTAGTAGCTGTTCTGTCTACTCATGGTACAAAGGCAACAACAAAAACTCGTCTAGCCACAATCACAGTGAATGATTCCCAGCTGACTACAACATTGTTTTCAAGTTCAATACACACAAATGAGCCGTTCTCTTTAATAATCAATTTCTCCCCAACTTCCACCATAATTACCAATCATCACGGTGTTGTCTCAAAATAATATCGTGGGATCATCTATCGCGCCAGATTTTTATAGAATGCACGGTAGCAAAATACAACAGATGAAGGTTACAACTATGGAATTTATAAGTATATTGTAAAATAGTATATTTTATATATACTGTAAAATAATATATTGTACATATATTTTTAATTTCATTACTTTTTTTACGTTCACCCCTAATAAGGCATATCGCCGCTTAGACGAAAGGCGCGACTATTTGGGAACATGGCTTGGAAAGATTAACAAGATGTTGGTTTACGTTACATTTAAACTTCTTAAAGTTTAGCTGTTCGAGGGGAAAAACTAGTAGAGTAGAACACTTTCTGGCATTTAGGGACCTCAACAGTGAAGGGGTGCGATTTTGTTGCTAAGCGGTGATATATTCGCTGAGGAGGCACAAGTGTAACGAGTTTATCAGAGCACATTCCATTAAAATATTTGCAAAACAGGCACAGAGATGCAATATTGCGGCGATGGGACAGGAGTTGGAGTTTAATTAACAAAGTGAGACCTTTTAGGTTGAAAACTTTTTTGGACGCTAGCCAAGAGGGACAAACTAGTTGTAGAAAAACCAGCCCAGTTATGACAACAATACTCCATGCATGGTCGAATAGTGGTCTTGTAGAAGTACAGGATACTCTCGTCTCTGGAACACGGCCACTCGGACGACCAACTCTATGTTACAAGGACACCTGCAATAGGAACCTGAAGACCTACTGGATTCAGCCGCAAAATCTCGAGCCAAAGTCATCCGATCGCACAGTCTGGCGAGCAATGGTTAAGGATGGCATCAAATTAGCGGAAAAGATGAGAGAAAGACGATGTGAAGAAAAGAGAACCCACAGATTAGAGAGTATACAGTCCACCCATGCCATCCCAACTATCCCTACCGTTGACTATAACTGTAACAATTGCCAACGTAGCAGAAAATCTAAAATTGGACTATTTAGCCACAGAAGACTCTGTAGTAAACCAAAATAGGTGCAGAATGCCCTTGTTTCAAGAGACAGAAGGTTGCCATAATATATATATATGCATATATATATATATATATATATATATATATATTTATTAGGAAGTATATTTGGTAAAAAATAACAGGGCAAAAGTGCTCAATACATTAGTAGGGTTAAATATGTTTTTATTTATTTCAACCTTGGGGATTTTGCTTAAAACATTATAAGTCTGATGAGATTGGCAGGATAATTTTATTGTATTGTTGATTGAAACAACTTGTAATGATTTAAGCAAATTCCCCGAGGTTGAAATGAATAAAAACGCATATATATTTTTTCTGTAAAGTCTGTTGATATTATCGGATCGTTGATACGATTCGGTAATCGAAAGATGTGTAACTAAGCAGATAGAACGGTAATATATATATATATATATATATATATATATATATATATATATATATATATATATATATATATATATATATATATATACACGCATACACACACACACACACACACACACACACACACACACACATATATATATGTATATATATATATATATATATATATATATATGAGAACAAGTAGTTAATAAAACATGTTAAAACACTTTGAAAAAGAGTTAAAAACATATTTAATTTTAAAAAGGAAGCACAAAATAATATCCACTTGTTTTGTGCTTCCTTTTTAAAATTAAATATATTTTTAACTCTTTTTCAAAGTGTTTTAACGTGTTTTACTAACTACTTGTTCTTATTATAAGCTATATTCCCTATTTTGTTTTATCGAGCTTTTACATCCGGTTGATATTACTTTATAAATATTTACTCTTTAATATTTATAATATACTTTAGTTTTGCCATCTTGGATTATCTTGCTAAACTTAATTGTAATTCTTATTTCATTATATATATATATATATATATATATATATATATATATATATATATATATATATATATATATATACTAGCAGGCCTCCCAGCATTACCCGGTCGTCAAATACGCTTAAATATGATATTTTGATTAATGCAGATTTCGTATTTATTATTATATTGTATTGGATCTTATATATAGTAATGATTTAAAAAGTTAAAAATAAAAATAACTCGTGCGTCATTAACCGAGAATCGAAACCAAAGCATTTAGCTTACGATTTACTTCTTTCTTTGACGTTAATGCCTGAGCTAAAAGACACGTTTGTTGCAAGGCTAAACATTAAAACATGAACCAATAGCTATTACGTTACCCATGCATATTCTTAATACCGTCGTTCGATCTTCACCTGTCAAATTCCATTTTTATTTCACACTTTTGCTCCGATTTTTCCGACTAAAACCCAAATAGAAAGTTTCGCATGGGTTCGATTATCCTATATATTAAGTTTCATGTCTGTAGATCAAAAACTGACAGAGGAGTTTGCTAGACAAAATTTTTTAAACAAATATATATACCCAT
This sequence comes from Euprymna scolopes, assembly GCF_053919585.1. Classification (NCBI taxonomy): domain Eukaryota; kingdom Metazoa; phylum Mollusca; class Cephalopoda; order Sepiida; family Sepiolidae; genus Euprymna; species Euprymna scolopes. The sequence continues at coordinate 60,338,950 of NC_136499.1, forward strand.
ACATAAATGTATATAGAAAGAGTTTTGTGTTTACAATGAAGCTGATAATTTCCTGTTGAGCCGTCCTCTAAAATAATCAAGCCCTATCCAATCTCCGCCATTATTGATCATGTTGTCTCTCCATCTACCTAACAGTAGACCACGGGCAGTGACTCCACAAGTGAAAAATAATTAAAAAAAAACTATCCTGAATTTTAATTTCTCATGAAGACCCCCTAAGTCTCAAATTTTATATAATTTCTAAAATCCAAACCAGTAATAGATTTTTTATCAAAAATGCAATAAGGATTCTATACATAAGATTATGTATCATGATATCTTGGTTTTATCTTGATCGTTAAATAAAAAAAAAAAAAAAAATTTCTGAATAACTAGTAGTTCAGTCCGGCTTTGCTCGGGCCCTATGTACTGTTCATAACTTGCCCTATGTGTGAATACATTTTATGTAAGATTTCAAATGTACAGACCAAAATTTGTCTGAGTAATTTCGTAGAGACCAGGCGGGTAAATTTTTTTAACTTTGACCCCAATTTTGACCCCTTAACAGTTATTATTTTGGTATCAAATAAAAATACAAAGTTTCACCCATGTCCAAGTTACCGACATCTAAAATTTCAAGTCTTTAGACCCAAAATTGGCGGAGGAATTTGGTAGAATCTGCGAAGGTAAAATATTTCAACTTTGACTTTTGTCGGCCAAATTTTCGCCACAAAACTGATTAAAATGCTTGTTGCATCTTTGAATACCCGTTATAATTTCAAATGTGTAGACACAAAATTGGCTTAGTAGTTTGCTAGACACTGCAAAGGTAAAATCTTTTGAACTTTTACGCCTTGGCAGCTCAGATTTTCGGCCGATTAAAAAGCTTGCCCTATGTCTGAATACACTTTATGTAAAATTTCAAATGTTTAGACCAAAAATTGGCTGAGTAATTTAGATTCAAAGGTCATTTTTTTTAAAACTTCGACTCCAATTTTGACGCTTTAACATTTGTTTTTGGACTCAAATCAAATGAAAACGTTTGATCCATGTCCAAGTAACCTACATTTAAAAATTCAAGTGTTTAGACCCAAAATTGACGGAGGAGTTTGGTAGAGTTTTCAAATGTCAAATCGTTGAACTTTGACCCCTTAAAAGCCAAATTTCTGGCCAAAAGTCGACTAAAATGATTTTCCCAAATCTCAATATTCTTTATGTCAGATCTCGAGTCTGTAGACTGAAAATTAACAGAGTTATTGTGTAGGGAAATGTACACAAACGCATACACAGACATTTTACCTTTTAATATACTAGCAGTTCCGCCCGGCTTTGCTCGGGTCCTATTAACTGTTCATAACTTTATGTGCATATGTATATATTAAAAAGTGTGAATATGTACGGTAATACTTTCTATATAATAGGCTTCCTTAACTACCATAGAGAAAAGTTGGTAGAGACCGCAGACGTCATTTTTTTTTTAACTTTGACCCCTAAACTTGACCCCTTAACATTTATTGTTTTAGGCTCAAATTAAATTAAAATGTTTGACCCATGTCCACGTAACCTACATCTAAAATGTCAAGTTTTAGACCCAAAATTGGCGGAGGTGATGGTAGAGTCTGCAAAGGTCAACTTTGTAAACGTTGACCTCTTCCAGCTAAATTTACACCCAATAAATGATTAAAAAGCTTGCTGCATGTCTGAATACCCTTTATGTAAATGTTCCAATGTTTAGACCCAAAATTGGCTTAATAGTTTGCTAAAGACCGCAAAGGTTAAATCTTTTGGAAGCGAAATTTTCAGCAAAAGAAAACGATTTAAACGCTTGCCCTATATCTGATTACACTTTATGTACAATTTCAAATGTTTAGAGCAAAAATTATTCGAGTAATTTGGTAGAGACCGCAGAGGTCAATTTTTGTTAAAACTTTGACCCAAATTACAACCGCTTAATATTTATTGTTTTGAGCTAAAATCCAATTAAAACGTTTGATCCATGTCAAAATAACCTATATCTACAATTTCAAGTGTTTAGTCCCAAAATTGGCGAAGGAGTTTAGTAGAGTTTTCAAAGGTCAAATCGTTGAAATTTGACTCCTTAAAAGCCAAATTTCTGGCCCAAAACTGATTAAAAGGATTTTCCCAAATCTCAATACTCCTTATCTTAAATCTTGAGTTTGTAGACAGAAAATTGACAGAGTTGTTGTGTAGGGAAGTGCACCCCCCCACACACACACTCACACACATTTTTCACTTTTATACATATACTAGCATTTCAGCCCGACGTTGCCCGGCGTTGCCCGGCGTTGCCCAGCGTTGCCCGGCGTTGCCCGGGTGTTTGGATGTGTATGTTGAGCAAAAAAAAAAAAAGAAAAAAAAAATCAGAAACGCAGTAAATCATTTTAACTTTGACCCCTATTATGACCCCTTAACATTTACTGTTTTGGGCTCAAATTAAGTTATTAAGTTAGATCCATGTCCAGGGAACCTATATATAAAATTTCAAGTGTGTAGACCAAAAAATTGGCGGAGGAGTTTGGTCGAGTTCTCAAAGGTCAAATCGTTTAACTTTGACCCCTTAACAGCCAAATTTCTGGCCGAAAACCGAAACCGATCACAAAGATTTTCCCAAATCTCAGTACCCTGTATATCAAATTTCGAGTCTGTAGACTTTAAAATGTACATGGTTATTGTGTAGGAAATGCACACACACACACACACACACACACACACACACACACACACACACACACACACACACACACACACACAAGCCCGCCGAAAAAACAAACAAATTTATAGCTAAATATTGAAATATTTATAAAGAATCGCAATCGGAATCGGTAATAGTATCAGAATCGGAAATTTTAAACAATCGGAATTGTATCGGAATCCTTAAAATATTGGAATCAACCCATATATATATATATATATATATATATATATATATATATATATATATATATATATATATATATTGATGTGAGCTTGGCCTTCGGGACAAGATCGAAGTGTAGTATCTGTTCTTCAGATGCTGCAAGCTATGACTAGCAAAGACCAGATGTGGGGGCAACCCCACATGCCTAACCTTTAACCAGCTCCCATTTCCCACCTTTCGGGAGCTGGTCCCCTTTTTCCCTTCCCCCTCCCTTCACTCCTCACATTAAAAATTGGCCTTGTGCCTAATTTTCTCGGTGGGGAAGCAAATAAATACCATCTGTTCTTCAGATGCTGCACTTCTATTTCTTGTTCTCTTTCGGTGGAGGAGAAATCCTTTACGACTGAGACAATTTTTATTTTTGTACCTTTTCTCCACCTTAAAAAACGACCCTGGTGTCTAACTCTGTCCCGTGGGGAGGCATAGTAAATAGGTATATATATTGATGTGTGTGTTTGTGTGTGTGTTTGTAGGTGTATGTGTGGGTGTGTGTAAACTTTAGCAAACAAACATTGATACATTCAGTTTTAGTATAACATTGGATATATTACAAATAAGCTCGCCGCGAAAAAAAAAAAAAAAAGATTCGGGAGTATTTGTTAGTAATTCAGACTCCATTTCCATATACAAACATTTAGATTTGTTTTGTAATAAACGAAACAAAATAACTCTAAAACTTAATAATCAAAGCGAAAAATAAAAACGATAAAATGCAAAACGTACGAAAAAAAACCCCAATATTATTTCAGTTTGTTAAAGAATACGAGACAAATAACCAGGGAAGATTTTCGTATCACGTTGGCTGTGGTTATTGCCAGAAAGAAAGCTGGAAAGAGAGAATAGAATATATCAAATAAATGGCGTCGTTAACATCCAAGTACACTGTCAAGGTCTTGCGTGATTTGCTCTTTTTGCTATCGCCAATATTTCACCCCGCCTCCTTTTAGGTAAGGCAGGACCTGTAAAAAGGAGACGCCCACCAGTGGGAAAATTAAGTGTCATACGTATGCCGCAAAACGATTGTCGCTGGCATTTTATTTTCTTTTACAGTGTAGACAAGATTCACTCGGGTTATTGTTCTCGCTATTGTTTAAATTAGCCCCCCTATCTTTCTCTTTCTCGGTCTTCATATATATATATATATATATATATATATATATATATATATATATATATATATATATATATATATATATATATATATATATATATATATATATATATATATATATATATATATATATATATATATATATATATATATACAGAAGCTATATATATATATATATATATATATATAGCTTCTGTATATATATATATATATATATATATATATATATATATATATATATACAGAAGCTATATATATATATATATATATATATATATATATATATATATATATATATATATATATATATATATATATATATATATATATATATATATATATATATATATATATATATATATATATATATATATATATATATATATATATATATATATATATATATATATATATATATATATATATATATATATATATATATATATATATATATATATATATATATATATATATATATATATATATATATATATATATATATATATATATATATATATATATATATATATATATATATATATATATATATATATATATATATATATATATATATATATATATATATATATATATATATATATATATATATATATATATATATATATATATATATATAGCTTCTGTACAAAACATATATAAAAACATTGCCAGACATATAAATTACCTTTGTGTGAAATTTGCAAAAGATAGGCTCAGCCGTTTCGGAACATATGAGGAAGGAACACACACACACACACACACAAAATTATTTTACATATATATATGCATATATATATATATATGTATATATATATGTGTGTGTGTGTATATATATATGTATATATATATTTATATATATTTATATATATATATATATATATATATATATATATATATATATATATATGGTGCTAAATGCAGAGAGTGATCCGCGTTATTTTTTTAAATCGTATTTCCAAGTTTAATTAAAGTTTTATGATATGTTTTTTTTTATTCAATTGTAAGGTTAAAGTACAGAGTAGGTACAAAACACCCTCCCCTCCCCATGGTAAGAATGGCTTTTAAAATAATAACGTAATTATTTTAGCATGGATCACTTTCTGCATGTGTACTATATATATATATATATATATATATATATATATATATATATATATATATATATATATTTTTTCCTCATACGTTCCGAAACGGCTGAGCCTATCTTTTGCAAAGTTCACACAAAGGTAATTTATATGTCTGGCAGTGTTCTTAGATATGTTTTGTACAGAAATTCACCCGATAAGTATCGAAAATCGAACAAATCCGATCTTAAAAATAGTTTTTCTCTCATATAGATAAAAAAGAATAATTTTTATATAGGAATACTTTACGTTACGCAGCTCAAGGGAAATGATAAAAACTCATCAAATCATTTCTTCTTAAAAAAAACAGAACAAAACACCCCCGAAAAAAAAACAGACTTATTGTCATCTGGAGATTTAGCTTAGTGGTAGAGCGTTTGACTACAGATGGAATGATCTCCTGTTCAAGACCGGGTGTACCTTACAATTTTATTTTAATTTTTTCTTTAATTAGTTCAATTTACGATAAAAGAATACCATTTAAAATCGCCGCAAATCATTAGTTCGTTTGCATATTTTAAAACTAAACATTAATCAGAAGTGACTTTTCCAGGGCATTCATCATCAAGCCCAAATATCAGCTGATTGTAAACGTACATAGACGGAATTTGATGAACGACATTATCATTAATTTTATTATTTTATATTTATTTATTTATTCATTTTTTTGCGAATTAATCCACAAGGAAATTATCCTTAGTAATATATGTAATAATCAATAGAGAATTGATTCTATAATAATACATACGCAATCTGCATGAGTTAAAATATCATGTTAAGGCGCATATAGTACGACTGGGCAACGTTGTTCGATCAGCTAGTAAAGATATATATATATATATATATATATATATATATATATATATATATATATATATATATTAGTTCAAATTATACTATACGTTGTTTAACTATTCATCGATACGTGCGGTTTCACGAAAATAAGGGTAAATGCGGTCCGCTTGCTTTTAAAATCCCTCTAACATTTACAAATCTACGGCATTATTTGATAATGTTTCTATTTACAATGCCTCCCCACGGGACAGAGTTAGACACAAGGGTCGTTTTTTTAACGTGGAGAAAAGGAACAAAAATAAAAATCGTCTCAGTAGTGAAGGATTTCTCCCCCACTGACAGAGAACAAGAAATTGAAGTGCAATATCTGAAGAACAGATACTACACTTTGATCTTGAAACTTGGTACGATTATCGGAATCAGAAAATCGGAACCTTTGCGGGTATCGGAATCGGTAACAGCATTGAAATAATTGTGTCTATTTTCCGATGTTAAAACCGATTACTTTAATTATTTTTATATTTGACTTTTCTGAAACAAAATCTTTCACAGTTAATAGTAATAATCAAAAAAAAAAAAAAAATATTTATTGATTTTAAACTACCAGTGAAACTAAAACCTATAGATCACTTCCACCCGCAAACACGAGTGTGTTTTAAAGTTTGAAAAAATATTTAACGATAATCGGGACAATGGGAAAATTCTTTTAATCGGTTTTCGGCCTGAAATTTAGCTGTTAAGGGGTCAAAATTCAACGATTTGACATTTGAGAACTCTACCAAACTCCTCCGCAAATTTTGAGTCTTAACACTTGAAATTTTAGATGTAGGTTACTTGGACATGGATCTAACTTAATAATTCGATTTGAGCCCAAAACTGTTAAGGGGTAATAATTGAGGTCAAAATAATAAAAAAAATTGCCGTCTGCGGTTTCTACCAACTTTTCTCTATGGTAGTTAAGAAAGTCTGTTATATAGAAAGGCATTACCGTACATATTCAAACTTTTTAATATGTATATACATATGCACATAAAGTTATGAACAGCACATAGGGCTCGAGCAAAGTCGAGCTGAACTGCTAGTAACAAACAAAAAAAAATTTTTATTGTTAGTTAAGTATTAAGCGATTTATGAAGAATCGGAATATTTGTATTGCAATCGGAAAAAAATACTGAAATCATCCCATCACTAATATATATATATATATATATATATATATATATATATATATATATATCTTAGTGATTGGACGAGTTCAGTATTTTATAGTATACACTATATACTGTATACACTATATACTGTATACACTGTATACACTATATACTGTATATATATATATATATATATATATATATATATATATATATATATATATATATATATATGTATGTATGTATGTATGTATGTATGTATTAAATACGTAACTGAAAATATTGATCAAATATCCCATATTAATACAGAGTAATCCAACACAAACACACACACACACATACATTCCGATATGTAGCCAAAAATGCTCGTATACATAGAGATTACGCTAAAATATAGATCTCCTTCCTAATGAGCAAAAATTGTGAATTGAATTTCAATATAATACATATATATATATATATATATATATATATATATATATATATATATATATATATATATATATATATATATATATATTGTGTGTGTATTTAGGCAGAATTCTTTCATTCAAACCAACGTTGTTAAAGACAACCCGAGAGCTTCCGTTTAATTACACTTTATTTGCTCGATTTTTCTGATGATTTGTTTCGTGTATGAATCGAAAGAAAGTTTCGTGCGTAGTTCGTCGAAGCTGGTTGCAGTGTTGCTTTTCGTCGTTTAATCAATCGGAAGCCCTTTTCTTGTCTTTTACAACACTAATATATATATATATATATATATATATATATATATATATATATATATATATATATATTTATATATATATGTATATATATATGTATATGTATATATATATATATTAGTATATATATATATATATATATATATATATATATATATATATATATATATATATATATATATATATATATATACTCTTTAAAGTGTAATAAATAATATATATACCGCTCCCGATGTGGGGTTACCAAATTGGTTAAAGGGAAAATTATTCCCAACTCGCATTTAGGTAAAAATGCACTTTCGTAAATAATTAAATTAATTCAAAACATATCTCTAAAACCAAAACAAACAACACACATATATATATATATATATATATATATATATATATATATATATATATATATATATATATATATATAGGTATGATATAAGGACGTTATTCAAAATGGAACAAAATCCGAATTAATTTCGTTCTAACTTTGTTTAATCGCCCTCTTGTACATAATACATGTCTATATGTTTTTGCTTTTTGTGTATGAATATTTATATTAAACAGCATTTTTCCTATTTATTTAAAAAGGAAAATCCATCTTTGTTATATATGGATCGTGGTATTACATTCATCTGCACGATATCTAGCTAATTTGCATGTTCTTTTAAACATTCATTTTAATTAATTTCCTATTAGTTTTTTTTCGGTTTTCTTATGGGAAGATCATTTTTGGTTAATTATTACGTGTAATTATATTAATGAAGACATTCTACATAATTTATACTTGTGTAATATTTGCGTAAAACAGGGTATAGCAAACACAAACCTTTTAAAAACAATATATTCGCGTACATATATATATATATATATATATATATATATATATATATATATATATGCGTATATATTGATATATACGCGTATATATTGATTTTTAAAATTAAGAGATTAACCAAATCGCTATTATGATACACACGTATATTCGTGATGCCGTCGTTCGACATTCATCTGGCAAATTCCATTTTAAAAAATTTTCACACTTTTGCACCGATTTTCCCCGGCTAAAATCAAAATATAAACTTTCGCACAGGTTCGAATACGTATTAAGTTTTACCGTCTGTAGACCAAAAACTGACATTGGTAAGCAAAAGTTTTTAAACATACGCCTGTCTTTCAAATTCCCGCCCTGATATCTATTTTGGCGACTATTTTCACAGCTGATAGTAAATGTAATGTGAACAAACATAACGTAACACAACTTCTCAATTATGATGACACATATACATCCGGGCTCCTAATTCACAGTGTCGGTTACGATATGCCTTGTTTCGGGCGAATAAAAAAAATAGTTTTTGGAATTGCATTTAAAATGATGAGATAAAACGGAGTTCAGATAATGTAATCAAGAAGAAATCAATGATTAATCGATAATTACCCTATATTAATAAAGCAAAAGCCATTTCTTGTTTTTTAAACAAATAAACGGATCAATATAATATTGTTTTGATAAGTAAATAGCGTTAAACAAATTGATCTACTGACATTTAAACAAATTTATTTAATCTATTTTGGAAATCGTGGGTCTTATTATATTCTTTAGTTCTCATATTCAATGAGCGATGTTTCAAAGTGGAAAGACCTGTTTTCTACGTCATAATTTTATCGTTGGCTAGTTGTTGATCTTGAAGTAATATATATATATATATATATATATATATATATATATATATATATATATTTGTTTTTGTTAGCGATACTTTTTGAATGAATTCAATTATTCATACGAAATTGTATTTTTACCTAAATGCGAGTTGGGAATAATTTTCTCTTTTGACTAATTTGGTACCCCCTTAAATGGGGAGCGGCATATATATTATTTTTAAAATATAATTATCCACTGACACGTGTTTCGTCGTCTACGACTAATCAGAGTGGCTGAATCTAAATCTCTCTCTCTCTCTCTCTCTCTCTCTCTATATATATATATATATATATATATATATATACATACATATATATATATATATATATATATATATATATATATATATATGTATATATATGTGTGTGTGTGTGTGTGTGTGTGTGTGTGTGTGTGTTGTTGTTGTTGTTTTTTAATCGATAAATACTGTTAAATAGTGGCTTCGTATCGAAGCTAATTTTTATATACTTAGAAAGTCGCCCATCATTTGTTTGGACGTATATAACATTTTATTTATTTTTATTATTTTTAAAACAGTAATCTACGTAAATTTGGAATAATCCCATTACTAACATATATATATATATATATATATATATATATATATATATATATATATATATATATATATATAATAGTAATGGGACGTTCCAAATTTTTTATATATATAGTTATATATGTATATATATATATATATATATATATATATATACTGAGGATGACACTTTAAAAATATTTTAATTGAGTATTTACATTTTTTTTATAGAAGCCAAACGATATATATATATATATATATATATATATATATATATATATATATATATATATATATATATATTCAACGAATTCATATATATATGAATTATATATATATACATTATTATTATTAATTAACAATTTTAAATTCATGTAAGGGAAGAAATATAATTATATATACATATTATATATATATATATATATTCAAAGAAAAATGAATATATATATATATATATATATATATATATATATATAAATTCATTTTCTTTGAATAATAATTAAAGGTACTACGCAAGTTTTCTGTTTAAGATCTAAAAATTTTTAATTGGCGGTAGACAAAACTCCTGTTTACAAACACACATGCACATACATATGTGTGTGTTTGCGTTTGTTTGTTTGTGTGTGTGTGTGTGTGTGTGTGTGTGTGTGTGTGTGTAAACTGAAGGACGTTTGGTGTAGACATTTTTTTCAATAAAACTTTTATCTTACTTTTAGTTTTTTTTTTCTTCCTCTTCATTTTTGAAGTAGCATCAGTCAAAAAGGGTCAGCGGCGCGTGGAAAGTGCAAAGGGTATGTCTCATGCTTAGACGGTTTTAGTCAGTCTGAAGCGATGTGCATGGTTGGAACGAACTTAAACAAAATGAGTTTGTGACAAGTTTGCAAACATTTTTTCGTCAGGTTATTTTGAAAACATGAGAAATTATTTGGATATTATTTGGTTTTCCCTTATTCTCTAATTATATATATATATATATATATATATATATATATATATATATATATATATATATATATATATATATATATATATATATATAAAGGTGCTTGTCTAGCCGCACTGATGAGTTGTGATATAACGAAACAGCACTGTATATGGATGACAATTAAAGCCCCCTCTTTGGGTTGAGCACTTTGTAAATATATTTTTACCCGACGCGTATTTAAAAGCGATTAAGCGAAGCCCACTATTAATTTGTTTGTAAACAAGCTGATGGTTCGAGCACTGTGCGACGGGAGGGCGTGGATTTAATACACACTCTAGGAGAAATATTTACGGCACTGATTCGTAGCCGAATGGCGAGAGCTGCCGACTGTCAATTCGACGGTTGTAGGTTCAATCCACGGCTGGGGAAAGATGTTTGTCTAGCCGCACTGATGAGTTGTGATACAACGAAACAGTATGTGTATGACAATATAGATATATATATATATGTTTGCGATTAAACGATTCCATTATTTTTCCTTATTCCGATACAATTATCGATGCCGGACTAAAATTCCGATTCCAATACAATTATCGATTACGATTCTTTAAAAATCTCAAAATATTTAACTATAAAAATGTTATTTATTTTTTTTTATTTTTGCAATTACCTTAAAAGCTCATGTTAAATGTGTATATATTTTCACAAGCGTAAAAACACACAAGTTGGGGATGACCTATAGATGTTAGTTTTATGAATTGTTTAAAACACACACACACATACACACACACACACACACACACACACACATATATATATATATATCAACAGGATATAACAATTTTAAATTCATTTAAGGGAAGAAAACATACAAATGCATATGTGCTACTTTTAGCTTTTTATATCTTTATATAACAAAGCGCGGACGCACTTACAGCAGCTGTATGCAAATTACAGGGCCGTGTACGAGGTTACGTCACAGCGAGGAAGAAGAAGAAGATTATAAAAAAGAAGAACGCTGACCGATGATGGCATCACAGAAGAACAGAGATAGACGTGTAACACGCGGGGTCCGACAGCGGCAGGACAGACGCGTCCTAAACATGGTCGGACAAAAACAGAGTACCACGTATTCGACATGGCAGAATCTTGTTCAGCACATTTACAGTTTTAATTCACACACATATACACAAACACATACACGCACACATACTTATATATATATATATATATATATATATATATATATATATATATATATATATATATATATATATACGTTTAGAAAGCGATCCAACGCAAAGAATAAACACTTAAACAAATATTTATCAATATATTTCAGCGAAGACTCACCCTTATCAAGATTTTGTTTTCTTTTACGTCGCATTGTGGTACTATTAGTCTATTGGTACAAGTCCGTTTGCTATTGTTCAACAGTGTTTTTTAATAACGTCCAGGAATGCACTTGGCATGTGATGAAAGGAATATTTGATTAGTTTCCTGTTTTAAAGACGTTGGTGAATTAGAAAATAAATAGAAACACATAGGAAAAAATAAATTTACAAAGCTATGCAATATATAAATAATAATAAATAAATATATATTGAGTGTGATTAGCCTCTAGGATCTTTGAGCAATATTTTTATCGCTTTCCCCCATTTTTCTTTTTGTTTTTTCCAATACATAACGTAACGTAACGTGATTTTATTTGTACATATTTTCGATTCCCATTCGTTTTTTTAGTCGCGTGCAAGCGACTCTATAAGTAACTCCGTCGGTCCGTCGGTCGGTCGGTCAGTTTGTCGGTCGGTCTGTCCGTAACACTTTTGTGCTTGGCCTTTTTGGTTAAGATCAAAGGTCTGTTGTTAATAGATGCTGTTCTTAGCTTTTTAAGCTATTTCTTGGCCTTTTTGGCCAAAATCAAAGTGTAGTATCTGGGGATTGGAATGCCATCTTAGACACTGATATAGATAAGGTAGGAGGCGGAGCTAGAGGTTTGGAGAGGTGCGAGTCCAGCCTGGCTGATCTGATAGCTAGATGCGGACTGGTTGACAGGTTTCGGGTCGAGCATCCGGGACGGGAGATGTGGACGTGGACCAATAGCGTTTCCTCCTATCCAAATACCTATTTGGACAGGATGTTAGTTAGGAGAGGCGAAGTAAACTTCCTATCCTGTCCCACGTTAACTTGACTAGGCCAGACGGACCATAAATTAGTTATGGCCCGGCTGAAGCTAGGAAATAGGCCTAAGTTAGCGGGGTACTAGAAGTTAAACACCTCCCTTCTGGATACAAGACTTCCGAGATCAGTTAAGAGAATTGATTAAAAAGGCACTAGTGGGGGGGGGGTTATCGGGAGTAAATGGTGGTTAGGTCTCAAAGCCAAGATCAGAAGCTTCTCAGTCAAGTATGACCAGCGCCTTGCACTAGATAAGGCCAAGACAAACAAGCAGCTAGAGCAGAAACTAGCCCGAGCTACGGGGGAGGGTGATAGGGTTGATCAGGAACTAGCTAAGCAGAACCTTCTACACGAGACTAGCGAGCGTTACGAAGGCCAAGTAGTTAGAGCTAGGCTTAGAAAGATAGGCAACGAAGCAGTCAATTCTGATGCAGATGTGCGCCATGAGGTTTCTAGGTGTGTCTCGGACAAATACATTGCGAAAGTTAGACACCCGGATGGACGCACCCTGGAATCGACGCGGGAGATATGCGAGGGGTTTCGAGAACATTTCGAGGAGCGTTTTACGCAGCAGCCCGATTTTCCGGTCCTTGAGTTTAGCAACTATTTGGCCGATTCTCCTCACCTCGAGGTGGCTAGAGCAGCTAGTTGCGAGGGCTAGGTGACGGAGCGGGAGGTCTTTACTGCGCTGAAGCAGGTCAGCTGTGACAGATCGCCAGGACTTGATGGTCTGCCATACGAACTGTATTTAAGGCTGTCGCCCATGTTTCTGCCTCTTCTGACGGATGTGTTCAACCATTGGTTTGCTCAGGGATCACTCCCAGGGCAGGTAACTAAGGGAGTGATCACATTGCTGAAGAAAGGTGACGGGCATGGAGGGGAAGAGTTAGACGACTACAGGTCCATAACTCTGCTAAACACAGAGTTGAAGATTTTAGCCAAGATCCTGTCGAATCGGCTGCAGGTTGTTATCGACGAGTTGGTTGAACCGGAACAGAACTACACTATGAAGGGGTGATCGAGTCAGAACAACTTGCACCTGATGCGCACGATCCTAGAGGGGGGAATAGATGACGACACGGAAGCCGCGCTGATCAACTTAGATCAGTCCAAAGCGTTCGATAGGGTCGACCATCGTTTCCTGGCATGTCTTGGAGGCCGCCGGTTTTAAACCAGGCTTCTGCAAGTGGATCTCTGTGATGTATCGACAGCCCATGGCTGTCGTGCAAGTCAACAGAAACCGCTCGAAGCTCTTTGTTTTCTCTCGGTCGGTTCGTTAGGGTTGTCCGCTGTTACCTCTGCTTTACGTCCTGGCCTTGGAGCCTCTGTTCCGCAAGCTGAGACGTGGGGATGCAAATTCGGCCCTGCACGGAATGGCTCTGCCTGGTAGCTCAGCTGCCAAGGTATCCGCGTTTGCTGATGATGTCACGGTCTTCGTGTCGAGCTTCAGAGACATCGAGATCGTGTCGAAGGCGCTTGCACAGTATGAAAGAATCACGGGGGCCAAGATAAACCGCAGTAAGTCTGTCGGACTGCGGTTGGGCGCCTGGAGTGGTAACGCAAACCTCCAGCGCCCTTCAGCTGGACGGATGGCCTGGTTCGGATCCTTGGCGTGTGGTTCGGACCAGGTCTCCATCTTGATAAGAATTGGTCGGAGGTACGGTCAAAGGTTAAGGCTGTGATCAACACGTGGCTTCCTAGGAAACTTTCCTTAAAGGGTAGAGCTGAGGCGTGCGATACATATATCTTCCCTCTCATCCTTTACCGACTGGCCGTACTTCCCCTGCCTGCACAACATCTAAAAGCTCTTGTCGAACTCTTGTCCTCCCTCCTTTGGGACAGAGGAAGACACTGGGTGAGCAGACAGGTCTGCTTCCAACCTCCGTGTGAGGGAGGGTTGGGAATGCCAGACTTGTCATTGAGACGCCGAGAGGCTGGTCTTCCTGAGCCACCACCTTCAAGAAGATCAACCATAGCACTCCGCGATTACTGCCACCTTCCCCGATCTCATTCTCGACCACGCTATCGAGAGTCGTCGCAGGCCGTAGGGAGACTCAGCCTTCCTGAAAGAGTGCCGAGCGCGCTAAAAACGACTACCAAGGTCCAGCGACCTTGTGACTACTACCCGTAGGGAACTCCACAGGGATCTAGTAAGGGGGGCCGCCGACGACCCGCTATGCGCGCGTTTGGGTTGGCAGCAGAGTGAGATTCGCTTCGCGTGGAGCTGGGCGCCAGGTTTGAGTCATCTGAACAATTCAGAATTCTCTCTGACCTGGCGATTGGCCCGATATGCACTTCCACTTAACAACATACAATGCAGTTCTGGGTTTTTGGAGTCACCTGCTTGTCCCCGTTGCGGGACAACGGCTGCAGAAACGACTAATCACGCTTTCTTCAATTGCCGTGAACTCCGCCAGTACTGGTCATGTGTCAGCGAGGTGACGGCTCGCATCGATCCCGAGCATCCTCGCCAAATTACCGTATCCAAATCGTTGACAACGTGAGACCGTCGTGGGACAGGGAAAGACAAATGGTCTACATTACGATCCTGGCCGTGGCGAGAATGGTGATTTGGACGTCGCGACTACAGGATGGCCAGGAGGTCGGGGTGTTGTCTTTTTCTGATCAGGATCTGATCGCTTTCTTTAAACACCAACTACGGTTGAAGATCAGATGTGATAGAAGAAGGCTGCATCGTGCGGCATTTGACAGAAATGGATACATGTAGCAAGTTTGTGTGTACGAAAAGGAGCCAAGTTTGAATACGTGTTCCCCGCCTAGGTGTGGAACACGCAGTTCCGTCAAGCATAATCCATTTTCAGCCTCTTAGCTAGCTGAGTAAATGCTTCATCCCTCCCCAAGTAGGAAACCTCCAAGATCTCCATCCCCTCCTATCTGCAATTTTTTCTTCTCACCCCTCACTCTAAATTTCACCCATCTTGGAGAGAAAGAAATCAATCACTAACTCCCCATCCCTCAGCCACTAAATTTTCCTTTCTCCATTTCGTCCCATCTATAGAGCATCCCCACTTAGAGACCGGCCTGCAGTAGCTCAGGTTCCTTTACAAACCAAGTGAAACAGACGGTCTTTTTTCCCCTCGCCCTCGACACAAATGAATTATTGTATCATCATTGTTATCTTTTTTGTTTTTACACGGAAATAAAAAATGTTTTAAACAATTGGGTGCCAAGTATGAAAGGGCGAATGTGGTATAATGGTGAAAGAAGATTATAGCTAAGAGAAACTTTTGTTTAGTTCTAGAGTGACAAGGATGACCAACGACCCCCATCTATACCTCAGCTGGAGGAACACCACTGTCTCAGTACTGAACGTCCCGTGCTACATGACCAGAAAACAAGTCGGGGCCATACTGAGTCAGTACGGTGAGGTGGAGGCAGTCGCCCCAGCCTGTGGTCGACGCAACGTTTTGACCGGGGACTACAAAGTTCAGATGGTCCTGGGCAAGGACAGTTTCTACAACGTTCCAGCCATGCTCAAGTTTGGAGAGCAGACCATGACGTTGATTGTGGAGGGGAGAAAACCTCACTGCTGGCACTGCCAGTTGAGGGGGACACATGGCCAAAGACTGTCCTAAAAGGCAACCAGCCAACTCCCAGGGAAAAGCCCAACCAAAACACCCGCCAAAACCCCAGCAGAAGTACAAGCCACAGCCACAGCCACAGGCAATTCCGACCTGGCAGCAGAAGCGGGTTGGGCAACGGTCACAAGGAAGGGCAGACCCAACAAAAACCTGCCCAAACCAATAACGACCAAAACCCAACCCGAAATCACCCCGATGGACACTCAGGCGCCCTCTTTCTCAAACAAGCTGAAGCTCCAAGACTCTGAGGAAGAGATCGCTTTGGAGGGTCTAGAGACAGCCACAGACACAGAAGATAAAACAAGAGCAGCAGCGGTCAGCAAGAGAACGACGAAGAGGAGGAAAAGCAGGAGATCCAAGGGAGACACCCCCATCCGCAAAGACAATATCCAACCAGCCGAGGCTGAATCCCCCAAATCCCACTCCCCCATACAGCCAGAGCAGTTTACCCCTTCCCTCACCGAACCCCCAAGAACACTACCACGCAATATATTCTTAGAAAGGTCAAGTAACGACCCCAAAAAACCACCTCCCCTGCCACCAAACACTCCAACATCCCACACTCCCTCCCCTACTCCCCTTGCATCCACTTCCCCTCCAGTCAAGGAAAAACCCACCCCACTAATCCGCATGGAACGGACAAAGAGTCTCCCCTTCCTTCCAGGAGGAAGGATATGTGAAACGGACCGTCTGCCAACTATACATGAGCTCAAAGGCCAGCAGAAGGTCCACTACAATAAACTGAAGGACTTTCTCTATGTCGGTGGCGATAATGTCACCGATCCCACCAACTTCAAAGACGCTCACTTGTCGACCATATTTGTTAGGGTCATCAAGTATTCCAGGACAGAAGCTCTCTGGGCCATGAGAGATGTCGCGAAGGATGCAATCCCGGCCACAAGCTGGTGGACACGGAGCATCCTTCACTGAACAATTTATTTTACAAATGTGAGGGCAGAGTCCCTGTTTACATCCACCCCTTCTTTTACAGGGCACTCAAACTAACCTTTCCCCTGGACGTGGGAGGCGTAGCCAAGAATGGATCACCCTCAGCTGAATTACTGACCGGAAGCCTTGGACAAGCCTGCCACGTCCTCCCCCCCCGAGGATTTCAGGCCTGTGTGTGACACTGAATAAGGTAGGTGACCATGGCTTTAAACTTGGCTACTTATAATGTGAGGGGCCTCAGATGTCGAAGCAAGGCCGCAAGCGTGCTGAGAGATCTGGTGTCCCTCAAGGTAGATATTGCCGCTATACAGGAGACCCACTTTATTTGTGACGGGGATTGTCAGGTGCTGGTGAACGATTACGATGTTTACTCAGCATATCGCAATACCTATAGTCGTGGAATCTCCTTGCTAGTAAATCGCACCCTATCAGCGTCGGTGAATGTTGTGCACACAGACGAGGATGGGCGAGCGATTGTCGTCGATGTTGCTGTTAATAGCAGTGTGTTTCGGATAGTCACAATTTATGCACCTAATTCCTTCTGTGGAGGCTTTATAGATGATCCAGATAGGGTAGTCTTAATGGGGGATTGGAATGTCATCCTTGATCCCAAGATAGATAAGGTCGGGGGGACTAGCAGGTCGGTGTGGTATGACAGCAGTCTGTCTGACCTGATGGCTTTGTGCGACCTGGTCGATAGATTTCGCATGGATCACCCAGGGCGGGAGATGTGGACGTGGCATCTTAATACGCCTTCCAATCCAAGTACTTACTTGGATCGGATGTTAGTTAGAAGAGGCGATGTAGATTTCCTATCTTGCCCCACCTTCCACTTGTTAGGACACTCAGACTGTAAACTAGTTATGGCCCGTCTGAACTTTAGCTCTCGGCCTAAACTGGCCGGATACTGGAAGTTCAACAGCACCTTGTTGGAGCTGGAGGACTACTGGTTGAAGGTTACAGAGATAATCCAACAGGCATTAGTGGGGGCGGTTACCGGGAGTAAGTGGTGGGTTAGTCTCAAGGCTAAAATTAGACGCTTCTCGGTTCAGTACAGCGAACGCCTCGCGCTAGATAAGGCTAAGGCCAAGAAGCATATAGAGAATAGGCTTATCCGGGCGATGGAGGGGGGACTCCTTAGAGATAGCACTAGCTAAACAAGACCTCAACCGCTTGGCTAATGAGCGGTACGAGGGCCAGATAGTTAGGGCTAGGCTAATGAAAGTCTCAAACGAGGCTGTTAATGTAGACGCTGTCGAGCGTAAGGCTGCTCTTAGGTGCGGCTCGGACGGGTACATTCGAAAAGTAAACGACCTCGAAGGGCACGCCCTCGTGTCGACGCGGGAGATTTGCGAGGGGTTTCGAAAGCATCTATCGGAACGCTTCATCCAACTACCCAGACTCAGGGTCGAAGAGTTTGGCCACTATTTGGCTGACTCGCCCCGCCTCATGGCGGCTCGAGCGGCTAGCTGTGATGGTCTTGTTACGGAACATGAGATCATTACCGCATTGAAGCAGGTCAGCTGCAACAAGTCCCCGGGGCTTGATGATCTACCCTACGAATTCTACTTGAGGCTGTCGCCCATGTTAGTCCCTATTCTGAAGGATATGTTCAACCATTGGTTTGTTCAGGGCTCCATCCCTGGGCAGGTGATTAAGGGAGTGATCACATTGCTGAGGAAAGGTCAACGGCATGGTGGGGAGGAAGATTTAGACGATTTCAGGCCCTTGACTCTGCTAAACACAGAGTTAAAGATTTTGGCCAAGGTTCTTGCGAATCGGTTGCAAGTCATCACTGACGTGATCGAACCAGACCAGAGCTATGCTGTGAAGGGGAGATCGATTCAGGACAATGTTCATCTGATACGCACGATCACAGAGAGGACAGAAGACGACGCCGAGGCCGCGCTGATCAGTTTGGATCAGTCCAAGGCTTTCGATAGGGTGGACCATAAGTTCCTGGGATATGTGCTGGAGGCCACCGGATTTTATCCGGACTTCCGCAAGTGGATCTCTGTACTGTATGACAGGCCGACGGTAGCAGTGCAGATCAATGGTAAGCTGTCGGAGTCTTTCGCCATCTCCCGGTCGGTGCGACAGGGTTGTTCGTTGTCACCTCTCTTGTACGTCCTGGCATTGGAACACCTCCTTCGCAAGTTTCTTACAAACTCAGAATTTTCCCTTACCTGGCGACTTATCCGGAACGCACTGCCCCTCCTTGAAAAACTCAACCTGTACAATGAAGAAACTCGGGTCTACTGCCTGCGCTGCGACGAAGACATGAGGGAAACAGCCGGTCATGCCTTTTTTCCGCTGCAGCAGGCTCAAGACCCTCTTAGGGTACGTCAACGAGGTAACGGCTTGCATCGATGCCAAGCACTGGCTTGAACTCGACGAGTCATATTTTGTAGAGAACAGTGATCCGACGCTGTCTAGGGAGAAAAGAATGGTTTTTCTAGCGATACTAACAGTAGCGAGGATGGTCATATGGATCACATGCCTCAAGCGAGTCCGCGAAGGGATATCTGTTCCGGATCGGGATCTGATCGTCTACTTTAAACATCTGCTTAAAGTAAAGATCATATGCGATTGGAAGAGGTTGCCTCGAGTACCCTTTGACAAGAGGTTGGTGCATGACGCTAGCTTGTGCATCCGACGAGGCGCCAAGTTTGAATTCGTGTTACCACCATAAGCATGGCACATGTGGTACTGGGTCCTACGGAGCCCATCCCGCTAGGTGAGACAAATAAAAAGTAAAGCGACTCTTGACTGGTGGTACAAATGTGATCCTGTCCCCCGATTGTTTGATTTTTGGCACTAGAGAACCTTCCGAGGCTACCCTACCACAATCCACCCCCACTATCTTTTTGTTTTGTCACCCCCTGGTCAACCCCTACTCGAAGGTCGCCGCCTACCCCCCTCTTCCCCTTTTTTGTTTTTGACAATTATTTATTTTTCCTCCCTACACCCGATAAAAATCCTTCCCAATCCCCACTAGGGATCTTCCCGCTTGTTTTCGGTGCCTTGGAAAACAGTAGGTGATCTTTCTAGATTAGCTCAGGGAGGGACCTTATGCACTAGAAATTTTATTTTTTATATATTTTTTCTAGATTCCCCACTCCCCAACACGAACTGTTTCTCTTCCAAATTCAAGAACTTTTTATTTTCGAATGAATTGAACTTTTTTTTACACGCACACACGCACATTAAAAAAAAACATTGCACACACACACACACACACGCACACACACACACACACACACACACACACACATACAAAAATTGTATATATATCCTTTCTTGCAAAAACGCTGGGGGGTTTCATTAGTTAGTTTAGATTCCACAGAGTGAATGAGGTATTGTGGTAAATGTTGCCAGTCAAGAGTAAAGTCGCCAAAGACTCCAATTTTTACTTTAGTAACAAAGACCCTACAACACCCCCCTCCCAGATCTTATAGGGCCTTGTGCCTAAATTTGCTTTGTAAATTGGAATTTTACTTTTAATTTATTTTGATTTTACATTGAATTATCTTGATTGTAATTTTCATTTTCACGAAATAAATTATATATGAAGATCAAAGTGTAGTATCTGTTCCGGCAGATACTGCAAGCAAAGACACTTTGTGGGGGCAACGCCACATATAAGACCTTGGTCAATGTAGGGGCAACCCTTCATACCACTTGTCACTATCCAGCTCCCGTACTTCCCCGGGGAGTTGGTCCCCATTTCCCCTTCACTCCTCACATTAAAAATCGGCCATGTGCCTAATTTGCTCGGTGGGGGAGCAAATAAATACCAACCCCACATATAAGACCTTGGTCAATGTAGGGGCAACCCTTCATGCCAATTATCACTATCCAGCTCCCCTACTCCCGGGGAGTTGGTTCCCATTTCTTTTTCACTCCTCACATTAAAAATTGGCCTTGTGCCTAATTTGCTCCGTAGGGGAGCAAATAAATACCCTTTTCTTGGCCTTTTGGCCAAGATCAAAGTGTGGTATTTGTTCTTACTACATGCTATACTTATTGTGATATAAAGTGGGGGATCACTTTTCTGTATTAATTTAATGTAAAATGATCACCCACTTTACAACCAGTCAGTCTCAAAGCCACTCAAGTCATTCTCCAGGTCATTCAAGTTGTTTTTGAAGGATCCAGTTATTTTCTAAGCATTCAAGTCATTCTTAAGGTCATTCAATTTATCCTTAAGTTCATTAAAGTCATTCTAAGTCATTTTTTTTTTATTTATTTGAGTCATTTCAACCCATTTTTCGGTCATTTTAGTTTATCTTTAAGAATTTCATGTCAATCCTACATTCACGCATTCATTCATTACACGAGAGCACGCGACTAATAGCTATCGGACTTGTTTTTTCAAAACAAATTCTTCGATACAGCTTTGATAAACGAGGGTTAAACCGGTCAGCTGACTTCCCCAATTTATTTCTTCTCTTCTCTTCACTTTATTTAAAAAGTTTTAATCATGAATTTAAGTCTTCCCTTCATGATTGCGATATATATATATATATATATATATATATATATATACATGCATATATATATGTATGTATGTATGTATGTATGTATGTATGTATATGTAGGTCATGTCATGTGCTACTGGTACCATGTAACCCAGTACTACCTGCCTCATGGTCGGGTCACCGGCGACTAAACTGGTTCCCCCACCAGACTTGTTTGGTGAGGAGGGCGGCTAGTCTCCCTGAAGGATTAAAAACAAGACCTTCCAAAGGGCGAATGATCTCTTTTTCTGGGTCAACGGCCAACTAGAACCGTGTATATTTGTGTGTGTGTGTGTATATGTGTATTGGGGTGGAGAGGGCTCCCGTAAGCCGTGGTGAAGGCAACCTTTCTAGGAGAAGCAAATCTCTGATTTAAAAAACCATAAAGCGGAAGACCATTACCCGCATTAAGCTGGTCTGCAGTTTAATTTATTGCTGGCTATCTTGCTCTTGCTTGTTGCTGGATCTCAACATTTTGAACCGAGAGAGAGACTTAGCTGTCGTACAAAGCTAAGACTCTGTAACATCATATTTGTATAGATACTCCCTCAGGCATTTGGGCTCATGGATTTTAAATGTCTGAGGGAGTGGCACTCGTCTGACAAGACGTTGCAATCATCACATCATGTGTATGTAATTTTACCAAGGAACTTTTAATGGATACTTAAAACTTTTTAACGTAAACCCTAACATTTGGTCTCCTAACTGTCCAGATACCAGTCTTATTTTCTATGTACGAAGTTGAAGAAAAGGTCGAAGAACATTCTGATAACACAAATTCATAAAATCATCCGGATGCATTATTCAATAGATACAAGAAACACAGCTAATAAAATAAAGTCTCTGTCTCTTTTTTCTACAGTCATTATAGTTCTATGGACACAAGCGACGTATAAAATTTCGCTATGGTCACGCTTTATGCCAATGCGTCTGTATCGCTTGCTTTCCGTAATTTCTACATGATATTGTCTTACCTGTGGCTTCTGTAATAATCATGCATAAAGTCGGAGTAATTTTTACGCACACACTTCAATCTACTTGCACTGCCATCAGCTTAGAAGATATTCTCACAGTATGCATTAATCGTCATTTCTTTTTTTCTTTTATTGCTGTTGGGTTTTATTATTGCTGTTAGGTTTTACAAAATACTGATAGCTCGCTACAACATATTCTTTCTGCTTATGCGGGTTTTTGATTGGCTACAATCCTATTCTGGAATAACCGATTAGGATTACCAGACACTAAACAAACACTCATTGAAATTTAAATATATAGATGAACTTCATTAATCTCTCTCTCTCTCTCTCTCTCTCTCTCTCTCTCTCTCTCTCTCTCTCTCTATATATATATATATATATATATATATATATATATATATATATATATATATATTTGTAGTTATGGACATACAGTCCTGTTTCGTTGTGTTACATAGAAAAGGGGAGGACCATAATTGTATTTGTTGTCATGGAATGATTATTATTAGAATGAAAGGAGATTATGCGTGTCATAAAAGAATTCCGTGTGCGTATGATCGTCTAGTTCCATATGCGGTTGTGTGTGTGTGTTACATGCATTTTCTTCGACATACCTTACTTCATGTGTCGTCGATGTTGATCCATCTGGAATTCATCTTCTCTTGGAGGGAGACTGGTACCTGTTAGACGAAGATTTATCACTCCGAGACGATGAATTGGTTTTATAGTTTTTTATTTTCCTTCCAGATGTCGACACAGAATATGGAAGTGAATCTTGCTTGCTTTGAACACGTCAGCGTCCCCCACCCCCAGTGAAGGGGAGGGAACAGCTATTAAGCCGTCCGTCTTCTTCAAAGCCCAACTCCAGTCTCACAGATCTAGCCAACCTGACCACGTCACGCATACGTAATCTGGTCAGCTGGCCCTCGGTTCTGGTAAACGTGTCTACACTCCACGTTTACTCACCCCCTCTCTCTCTCTCTCTCTCGCTCTCTCTCTCTCTCAATCCATTCTGTAACAGTTGTATCACAACTCATCAGTGCCGCTAGACTAGCACCTCTCCCAAGCCGAGGATCGAACCTGGAACCGTCGTGTTGACAGTCGGCAGTTAAGTTAAAGTATATTGATAACACGAATTAAAACATAATCTTTCTAAAGTGCTCAATACGTGGAAATTGAAATATCGAAACGGTAAACGATCCGTGTAGAACTCCCCCGATACATAGCGGGGGCATCTGACGTTACCGGGTAATAAAATACGCTTAAATATATTTTAATTCATGCAGATTTCGTATTTATTACAAATCTAATTCTCTATTTAATATATATATATATATTATTATTATTATTATTATTATTATTATTATTATTATTATTATTCTTTACGTAAATACAGTCATATCTTGCTACGATGTGCAGACCGTTTCGATCAAAATAGATATCATCAGGTAAGAAAACTCCAAAATTCAAAAATTAAAAATGGTTCAGGACCATTTTCAATTTTAGAGGTGATGACTGGCGTGGAGCGAAGTTAACCATCTTAAACTTCGCCCCGCGCCAAGTAGCAAGATATTAATGTATTTACATAAAGATTAACACACACACACACACACACACACACACACACACACACACACACACATATATATATATATATATATATATATATATATATATATATATAATATAAACCTGAACGTCTTCGAAGCTATCTCATTCGTTTTCATAACCTATCATACTTTCATAAATCAGAGTCCATTTTCCATAGCAAAAGTATCCGTCGTTGACTGGGTTCAAAAACAGCCTACAGAAAATGGACTCTGATTTATTAAAGTATGATAGGTTATGAAAAGGAAGGGCTGTAAAGAGATAGCTTCGAATTTGGGGGTATCAAAACCAAAGCAAAGATGAAAGTTAAAATAAAATAGATACACCCCATAATTTATTATACCATACCTGTTCACACTGAAACACTTATCACAATAATCTGTGGATCTATATTAAAAAAAACCTTGTTAAACTGTGTGACATATTTCCATTCTATGGACGCCAGGTGCGAACGAACACCCCATAATTTTATTATACCATATTTTTTCAAACTGAAACATAATTATCAAAGTATACTTACGCAGATAGATATGAAAAGTCTATATTAAAGTTTGTGCCTATTTCCATTCCATGGACCTAGGCGCGAACGCAGACCCCACAATTTTATTATACCATCCTTATTTAAGTTTAAACATGCGTATCAAAGTAATCTTATGTACATCTATATCAAAAACACTTGTAAACGTTTTTTTTTTAATTTTTCAATTTTTTTATTTTCATACTTTGTGGACCAGGCGCAAACGCAGACCCCACAATTTTAATGAACCACCGTTCTGCCAGATCAAACATACCCATTCCTGTGTCTCGATACATCTTCTATCATTATATGTAATCAGTTTTTTAAAATAGTCAACCATATAGGAGCCTATTCGTGACCACACACACACACACACACACACACACACACACACACACACACACACACACACACACACACATTCAGTTTTATATTATAGATATATAGATATATATCCTCGAAACAGGGTTTCATTGTAAACAATTGATGATACCTTAAATTTACATAAATACTATAGTGAGTACGAGAGAGCAAGTTGATGCATTGATTGCATGTGATTAAATGACTTACTGACTAAATAATTTCTAACGAATGATAAAAAATATAAAAATTAAATAAGTTTTTTATATATGGTGTTAAAAGTTTAAAAAATATCCAAGACTATATATATATATATATATATATATATATATATATATATATATATATATATATATATATATATATATATAGAGAGAGAGAGAGAGAGAGAGAGAGAAAGAAAGAGAGTCCAAAAAGTCTCTGAAGGGGTTTCTTGAAATTTGTCTCTATTTTTTAATAATCAATTTATAC
This sequence comes from Euprymna scolopes, assembly GCF_053919585.1. Taxonomy (NCBI): domain Eukaryota; kingdom Metazoa; phylum Mollusca; class Cephalopoda; order Sepiida; family Sepiolidae; genus Euprymna; species Euprymna scolopes. The sequence continues at coordinate 60,365,110 of NC_136499.1, forward strand.
CATTCAAGGGAAAACGTGTAAGACGTTCTATACAATCAATAAAAGAATATGATATAAATATATTTATAGTATTGGAACAGTATACTTATGAAAAAATATTAATAATTAAATTTTTATTTTTGAGTATCACATCGAACAACATAATTCTTGTAAATTATATTTTACAGTTCATATATATATATATATATATATATATATATATATATATATATATATATATATATATATATATATACTTCTTCCCAAACTGACCAGTTAATCAGCCTCCTTAACAAGGCGTTCATATGTATGCATGTATATGATTGTCTCTGCCTTTACGTGTTTAGTTGAACTAGCTGTCTGTATCTGTTTATCTGCGTGTGTTATCCCGCCCCTCTTCTTTCTGTCCGAGGAGCACATGGCGGCCAGCCATCAGCCAATCATCTCGCTCGGCGTTTGGCCGTTTGCTGCTTGTTACCGAATGAAGATTGATCGGGCGGCGGTCACTCCGTCACGCGACACCCAATCAAATAAACGCACAAACTTAAAACACGTTCTTTTTTGTTTGTTTGTTATAAACGACGCCCTTTTGCCTCCCCTCCTACTCGCTTAACAGACATACGCACCTATATTCGTAAAATAACACGCCGACTCGAAGACGGTTTGTGTTAACTACAATAAGAGTCTTCTTGACTTAACTGTTTCTTGTACTCTCTTTCTTATATATTGCTTAATATCTTCTTCTTCTTCTTCTTCTTCTTCTTCTTCTTCTTCTTCTGCTTCTTCTTCAGTCTATTGCTCTAAGCTTTTTATTTCCTTTTTTTTTGTTTTATTTCTTTTGTTTTATTCATTCATTATTTTAAGTTTGTTTCTCTTTCTTGTTTTTCTCTTCTACTTTTTTCAGCTATTTCCATTCCTTCGATTTTCTTCGTCTTTTCTTCTTCTTCTTCTTCTTCTTCTTCTTCTTCTTCTTCTTCTTCTTTTCCTCGACCTGTTTCCTTCAATCTATCCATTTAGATCTTTTTATTTATTTTTTCTTTTGTTTTTTCTTTCTTTTTCTATTTCATTATTTTTTTTATTTTGCTTCTTTCTCTTCTACCGTATTTCCATCTTTTTATTCCTCCTTTTCTTTCTTTTTGTTCTTCTACGTCTTTTCTTTACCTTCTTTTTTATTCTTCTGCATCTTATGCCTTTTCCTGCCTTTTTTTTTTAACTTTTTTCTTCCATCTTCTTCTTCTCCTTCTTCTTCCTCCTCTTCTTTCACGTCTTATTTACCGCCATTTTCTTCTACAACATATTCCTCTTAGTCTTCTTTTATTATTCATTTCCCTTCTTGTTTTTTTCTTCTTCTTCATTAGTTTTGTCCATTCATTATTTTTTTAATTTTCTTTCTTTCTTCTTCTTCTTCTTCTTCTTCTTCTTCTTCTTCTTCTTCTTCTTCTTCAACTACTGCTTCATTCAATCTCCTTTTCTATTTTAATTGTTTTATCTTTCATCTTCACCGTCGGCCGCAAAACGACACCCTCATCGGTTTCAACAATGTCCAGATAAATTATTTATCCTCCTCCTCTTTCATCCCAACTCATCATTAAAAAAAAAAGGAAATCCTCTTCATTTATAGTTTTATTTTTTTAAACAACGATACTCCATCACCAGCCTCTTCCTTGTTACACAAAACAATTATCATCTACCAATTCCCTCCTCCTACACATTCCCCTACCACTCCCTCCACCCAAACTCATTCTCTCTGTCTCGAACACGTGCCCCTCTTCTCTGGACTCCTTCTCGCTTTAATAAGGTCCATCCTGCTTTTCTCTTTCTCAACACTGATTATTTTGTACCCCCCCCCCTAAAAAAAATTATCCATTTCTTTCTTTCATTTTCTTCGGACCCCCTCTCCTCTTCACTCCAGTCCTCAGTCACCCGCCCCCACCACCACCAAAGAACTCGAGAAAGATGGATTGCTCCCAAGAGCTCGGTCCATCCTCTTCGTTTAGAAGAAAACTTTCAGCTGGCAGAACTTCTTAATCAGATCTGTCAGGGCGAGATTTCCTGTCAGTTAATTGGACAACAGAACGACGCCGGCGTCTGCACGGGCCGGTCACTATTAACAGCACGGACACCGGGAGAGCTGCATGAAATCTGTAAGCGAGAGACGACAGCGACCCACTTAGCAGCATCTATATTGAAAACCGCAAAAAAAAAAAAAAAAAAAAATGAAAAAACGCGACTTTATCTCTTACTAGAAAAAAAAGAAAAGAAAAACAAAAACAAAAACAAAAAAAATACACCAATTAATCTACCTGTGAGATCATTGTATTATAACCAATTAGGATATTGTTTAATTCTAAACTCCAACAAAATCAAATCTAAACAAAAAAAAACAAAACAAAAAAAAAACCCAAAAACAAACAAACAAACAAAAAACAAAAAAAACCCAAAAACAAACAAACAAACAAAAAACAAAACTGCTACGCTGAGGTCTCGATACGGGAAATTTTAGTATTTTTATTCGCTCGCTTGTTATAAAAAAATAAATAAACATACAAAAACAAAAACAAAGCAAAAAAAGTATATGTGGCTTCTCTTTTTCCTTTCTCTTTCTATTTCCCTGTTATTAACGAGAGCGATGTAAAACTTTCATCATTGAAAAACAAAAAAGGACTACTGCTAACAAATATATACAAAAAAAAAAAAATATCCACATAAGTGGCCGTTACGATCAAGATGCATTAAAAACAAACATAATCTTTAAAACAAACTTTATGTTTACGCATACGTCCAACGAGACCAGCGTAAGACATAAACGGCTAAAGACATCCAAATGTTTTTGTTTGCGTGAATTTCTCATTGATTGAAAAAGAAAAAAAAAAAAAAAAAAATTACTCCCAGTTGAAATGACGTAATTAACTCGAAAACCAATTATGTTGCATTCGAAATCCGATCGAGCGATTCGCTGAAAACATCTGAATGGAATGACAGCGATGTTTTATTTTCATGTGGATTGCGTTTTAATATAACTGTGAAGCAAATTATTTGAAAATAATTTTGCAATTCGGCAAAAATGTGTAAATAACGCGATTATATTAAGTGGCAGCAAAAAAAAAAAAAAAAAAAAAAAGAGAAAAAAAAAAGAAGTTATATTTATTGTGGCGTGTTTTATAAAATAAATAAATAACCAATCAAAAAAAAAAAACCAAACACCTGGTGAACGTTGTTTTAACGTACGACAAAATACGTTAAATGGATTAACATACCAAATATAAACGACCCCCTTTTTTAATAAGTTTGTCTATTCTTTTCTTTTAAAGTAATTTAACAAATGTCAATCCTGTTTTTCTAGTCCTTCATGACATAAAATAATAATAATAATAATAATAATAATAATAATAATAATAATAACAACAACAACAACAACAACAACAACAAGAGCTATTGTCCAAACCAGTTTAAAAAAAAAAAAATGCAACGACCATCTTACAGCTCGGCATTTACAATCGAATCAATCATGGCTCCCCAACCCCGAATCCCCGCACCGGTTTTATACGGTGGTTATATGTTCTTGCCCTCAGTCACAGATCATGCGACGGCTCACGCGCTAACCGCGTCATCTCCGGGTCACCACGGAGTGACCTCGGCCGCCGCCGCCGCTGCTGCTGCCGCTGCAGCTTCTTTGGACCCTCGGACGGCGGCCGCTGTGATGGGACATGCCGGTTTCTTTAGTCGACATAACCCTACGTCCCATCCTCTACTCGGGGTTAGCGGACTTTCTGTGGCGACAACGTCAGCTGAAACCTGCCCGGGGGTCACTAGCGCGAGTCTGGTTTCCCGAGCCCACATGGCTAACACAAATACAGTTATGGCCACCGGCCCTACGATATCCCTGTTGCCGGAATCAGCATCTTTACGGCCCCCGACGTCGTCGCCCTCGGTACAATCAAACGAATCGCACCACCACCCCTCTAGTGTCAAAAATCACCATTATACTCAGCACCAAACGCATCATCATCAACGAACGTCATCTACCTCAACCCCACCGTCTTCGTCATCGTCACCACAGATAACGTCCACGAATATATCGCTGTCGTCCTCTTCGTCTTCGCCGAATTCGTCGTTACCTTCTTCGACGGTCAGCCTCCCTTTGGCGCTGACGTCGGCTAACTCTAGCCGACTTTCGCCGTCTGTATTCACGACGGTGGCTACCACGAACCCAAGAGTATTGGCTCGATTAGGAGAATACCGGACGCACCACAAAGCTTTCAATTCCGTTCATCAGTCACACACTCTTTATCAACCATTGTCACAACAAGCGGGACACGAGGAACATTCGCGAAGTCCCCACTCGGACTACAGACATCACTCTCCAGACAAAGGTAAGGCACACATTTTTTTAATAGAAACTTCTCTAATATACATTTTGTCTTATTTACTCCGTTCAAACCGTTTATGACACGTATCGGTCGAAACAGAGAGTTGAGCTTAACTTTCTCCATTCAGATTCTGTGTATAGCTCTGTTAGATTCATTTATTTATCATTGAGCTTACGTTATATATCCAATATTTTGAACACTTGCTTAGTATGTTATGCTTATCCTTACAAATTAAGTTGGCTATTTTTGTTCTTTTCCGATGCTAAATGAGAATAATTTAATCTCAGTCATGATTGAGAACGACATATGCGTTTTAAAATGAGATCGCTATATATAGATGTTATTTGTTTTTGATTTTTGCGATACTTTTTTTGAATGAATTATACTAAAGTGCATTTTTACCTTTTTTTTTTTTAGACAGTGATCACCACTTATCAAGGCCCGGAAGCCACTCAGGGATAAGGGTTATTGCAAGTACATTACGTTAGTGTGGAGATTTGATGAAGTGTTTATTTAAGGGGGCGGTTCATTAGGAATTTGTTAACGTTGGACCTAAATACGAGTTGGGAATAATTTTCCCTTTGACCAATTTTGTATCCCCAAATAGGGAGCTGCATATGCATTATTTTTTAAAATATAATTATCCAGTCGATAATCATATAATTATATTAAAATATATATATATATATATATATATATATATATATATATATATATATATATATATATATATATTGCAATTAGGCAGGGAAGACTTTTATGATTCATGATTAAAAGTAAATTTGTATGTATATAAATATAGATATATTTCTTTAATCTTCTTTCTAAAAAGGGGGGGGGAAAGAGGGAACAGGAAAGAAAGAGAAATGTGGAGCCAGCTGACCGGGTTCGACCCTCTCTTCTCAAAGCTGTATCGAGGGAATTTTTAAAACTAAGAATGAAACAGCGATTAAAATTCTTTGTTTTAAAAATTCCCTCGATACAGCTTTGAGAAGCAAGGGTTGAATCAGGTCAGCTGGCTCCCCATTTCTCTTTCTTTCCTCTCCTGCCCCCCCCCCCATTTTTCCTCCGTTTTGGAAAGAAGATTAAAGGAATATATATATATATATATATATATATATATATATATATATATATATATATATATATACAAATTTACTTTTAATCATGAATCAAAAGTCTTTCCTTCCTGATTGCAATATTTAAATTTTGTATCCCTAAAACCATTATGATATATATATACTAGATGACTAGATGGTTTTCTAACGAATGATAAAAAAATATTTTTTGTATAGTTTTAAAGGTTAAACTTCAAAGACTAATATATATATATATATATATATATATATATATATATATATATATATATATATATATATAATTGATATATACACCCCCCCCACACACATATATATGTAATTTGTTTTTGTTTTTGCGATACGTTTTTGAATGAAATCAATTATTTACGAAATGCATTTTTACCTAAATACGAGTTGGGAATAATTTTTCCTTTAACCAATTTGGTAACCCCACAGGGGGAGCGGTATATATATTGTTTTTAAAATATAATTATCCACTGACACGGGTTTTCTCGTCTACGACTCATCAGCCACTCTGATGAGTTGTAGACGACGAAACGGTGTCAGTGGATATTTATATTTTAAAAACAATATATATATATATACATATATATATATATATATATATATATATATATATATGCATGTATATGTATATATATATGTATATATATTTATTTATATAGGCACCGCCAAAACTGGGGGGGGGGGGCAGGTCAGTACTTTTTGACGGACCGTCTTTTTAAAAATCTACCAAAAATCAGGTAATTATCCGATCAATACGAAATTTTCAGCGATTATTAAGAGAAGAATGAACTTTATAACTGTGTACTTATTTTTCATAAACGATATTTATATATATATATTTTTTTTGCTTACAACCCCCCCTCGTTTTGAGGGGGTACAAATATGCTTAAAATAATCATCTGAAACTGAACACAACATATTATGTTGTTGTAAGGGACAGAATTATAGATTAAAAAAAGAAATTGTTTGCATACCTTTTTTTGACGTCTGAATATCAGAACTTCGATTGTGTTTAATTATCCCGCTTTTGAGTTTTGAAGTGTGAAATTCGGTGAATATGTTAAGTAAAATAATTAATTTAAGTTAAGCAAAACAAAAAAACATTTTTTTAAATATTTATACGAAAAAAGCCATTTTAAAATCTTTGATAAATAAATTAACAATTTTTGTTTAGCGAGCTGAATAATACATGACCATTATTAAACAGGGCATGCTTTGAAGAATCGATACAAAAAAAAATTCGATAAATATTGTGCTCTTTGTGTTAAAAATAGCATCATTTTTTCGATCCCGTTTGAAAACGTTTGCCGCCTTTCGACTACGGTGGACCAAATGCGCTGAAATAATTTTCTTTATTCTGCTTTAAATTGCCCCCCCCATTTTGGGGAGCCTGGCCCCCACACACATACACATTAAAAACCAAACTCATACAAATGGTCACCCATCTGGTACTGGTCAGCCTCAGCTTAATAATACATTGAAATTTTCTTCACTGAAAAATAATTTTTTTTTTGGCC
>NC_136499.1:60377081-60394581 GCF_053919585.1 Euprymna scolopes
TATTATTCACACGATTTTATATCTTATGCTTTCAATAAGGTTATTTTTTTTTACTTTTAGAATGTGGAGAAATTCTTAATTCATATATTTCAAACACACACACACACATATATGTATATATATATATATATATATATATATATATATATATATATATATATATATATATATATATATATGTATGTGAGTGATTTCCATTAAAATTAATCTTTGAACTGTATCAAAATAATTGTGTTTTGTATAATATATATATATATATAATTGCTACTTACTACATCTATCTATGTATAACAAGCCAAATTCTATATACGTTTATTTATACACACACACACACACACATATGTATATATATATATATATGTGTATGTATATATATATATATATATATATTTGTATATAATTTTTATTTAATAAAATTGTCTTATGTTTTTCTTATGTATATTTGCATGTTTTCCACGCGTTTATGTGACTTACCCATTTTTTACTATTAATTATTTTTGAAAGAGACGAATTATTTTATTTCTTTCGAAGTCTGAAAAGAAGGTGGAAGTCTTCAAACTTTCGAATTCGTTATTTCTGCTTAAAATTTGGAAGCATTTTATATTCACTTATTTTATAAGCAGAGATTAAGATAATCTGTGACAATCTCCATTCATATTTAAAGTAGTTTGCCAAAAATGGTTAATTATGATTATTTTTATGGACTTTAATCGTCACTTTAGTTTCGCTGACAGATATTCGTTCAGTTCTTTTTTTATAGTAAACACGTTTTTGGAGACGATGTTTTTTTTTTTTTGTTTAAACAAGGTAAAAAACCTTGTTAAAATATAAAAAAAATATTCGATATTTTTTTTAATTAAAATGAAAATAAAAATGGCCGAGTTATTTGGTTATTTTTAGAAACGTGTTTTTTTTTGTTTTGTTTTTAGAACGTTCATATATTGTGATGACTATTTTAAAACCTTATCTTAATTCTAAAAAGGTGTTAAGGATTTTTGAAAGATTACGTCTAACATAGAAATTATTATATATTACTAAATTATTATATATTACTAAATTATTATATATTAATAAAATATTATGTATTACTAAATTATTATATATTACTGAATTATTATATATTACTGAATTATTATGTATTACTAAATTATTATGTATTACTAAATTATTATGTATTAATAAATTATTGTATATTACTGAATTATTATATATTACTAAATTATTATATATTACTAAATTATTATATATTACTAAATTATTATATATTACTAAATTATTATATATTACTGAATTATTATATATTACTAAATTATTATATATTACTAAATTATATATATTACTAAATTATTATATATTACTAAATTATTATATATTACTAAATTATTATATATTACTGAATTATTATATATTACTAAATTATTATATATTACTAAATTATATATATTACTAAATTATTATATATTACTAAATTATTATATATTACTAAATTATTATATATTACTTAATTATTATTTATTACTGAATTATTATATATTACTGAATTATTATATATTACTAAATTATTATATATTACTAAATTATTATATATTACTAAATTATTATATATTACTAAATTATTATATATTACTAAATTATTATATATTACTAAATTATTATATATTACTAAATTATTATATATTACTAAATTACTATATATTACTAAATTACTATATATTACTGAATTATTATATATTACTAAATTATTATATATTACTAAATTATTATATATTACTAAATTACTATATATTACTAAATTATTATATATTACTAAATTATTATATATTACTTAATTATTATTTATTACTGAATTATTATATATTACTGAATTATTATATATTACTAAATTATTATATATTACTAAATTATTATATATTACTAAATTATTATATATTACTAAATTATTATATATTACTAAATTATTATATATTACTAAATTATTATATATTACTAAATTATTATATATTACTAAATTATTATATATTACTGAATTATTATATATTACTAAATTATTATATATTACTAAATTATTATATATTACTAAATTATTATATATTGCTAAATTATTATACATTACTGAATTATTATATATTACTAAAGTATTATATATTACTAAATTATTATATATTACTAAATTATTATATATTACTAAATTATTATATATTACTAAATTACTATATATTACTAAATTACTATATATTACTAAATTATTATATATTACTAAATTATTATATATTACTAAATTATTATATATTACTAAATTATTATATATTACTGAATTATTATATATTACTAAATTACTATATATTCCTAAATTATTATATATTACTAAATTATTATATATTACTAAATTATTATATATTACTAAATTATTATATATTACTAAATTACTATATGTTACTAAATTATTATGTATAACTGAATTATTATATATTACTAAATTATTATATATTACTAAATTATTATATATTACTAAATCATTGTATATTACTAAATTATTATATATTATTAAATTACTATATATTACGAAATTATTATATATTACTAAATTATTATATATTACTAAATTATTATATATTACTGAATTATTATATATTACTAAATTATTAAATATTACTAAATTATTATATATTACTAAATTATTATATATTACTAAATTATTATATATTACTGAATGTTTAATAATGAAAATTACAAATATATAATCGGTTATATATCCATAACCACGCCATGCTTGAACTTTACAGAATTGTCACAACAACCGGAGAAACGGACGAAAAATTCAACTTTCGGCAAAGCAATAAAAATTGGAACTACATCAACAGGAATAAAAGGAAGACTAACAAAAATAGCTTCGATAGTAATTCTTAATTGTTGTTTGATGAAGAGATTATTTTCTCGAAAGCATATTAATATCGATTAACATTTACGTGGTTGTATTTTTAAATATGAATTGTCATGGCGTTGAATAATATATGAGAATTTTAAAATCCGACCGCGATGTGTGTGTGTGTGTGTGTGTGATCGGAGAAAAGATGGCAAGTTATCTTTTTTTAATTAAATAGATAGATAAGACACTGAAATGCATTATGCTGGATTTAAGCTTATGGTTAATTTTTAAATAAATATTCGATTAATCTTAAAGGCACTTTCCCTTTTTACTATTATAAAAATTATTATTAATAATATTTTAATACTTTAAAACGTTAATACTTAGCTATACAACATTTGTTTTACAAATACACTGTTTTTAGTTTAAATATTGGAGTAATTTTTTTTTAAATTCTATATTTAAAATATTTCAGTAATTAAAGTAAACAAAATATTATATGAAACCAAATAATTAAATCAGGCGTTTAAATTTTCATACATAAACAACTATTATAATTCTGGTGATCTAAATAGAGAACGTCGCTTATCGTTTACTTATTACAACGAGTCATAGATTTGTTTCCGAATTTATTTCAGAGAGTTTAGTTAGTATAACTTTCTATTTGCTTTAAGGCGTCCCCTCACCACTGTAAATGGTTTAGTCCGAAAGTTAGAGAAAAACACGTTTTTCATTTTTATTTATTTTTTTTTTTTACATAGGCATCACCACTTATCAAGGCCAAGAGGCCACTCGAGGATAAGAGTTAAAGAGTATACAGTAGAAATTGGACAATAAAGCTAATGAAAAAAAAAACATTAAGAAATTTATTTATTAGCTAACTATTGTGCAATGGCACGGTTATATTATATCTATTTATATATAAGTTATGGTGGAAAAAAATCAATACGCATTGGTATTTATTATAGAGTGAAGAATATAGACGCATATATGTGCAAACTCACATTTGAGAAGTTTGAAAAAACTTAACATTGTTGCTGCGAAGTTTAATAGTGAGAAAAGGAAAATTACGTTAAAAAATAACAACGAATGAAAGTTTATTTAACTGTTATTTTAGAGAGTATATTTCTACGTTGAGTTCGCACGTGCGTGCGTATGTACTGACGCATGCACACACATACATACATACATACATACATACATACATACATACATATATATATGCATGTATATATATGTAATTTATATATGAATACATGCGTATATAAGTTTCTTGCATATATTTTGTGAGTACATATATACACACACACACACACATATATATATACATATTTATAAATGTATATATATATATATATATATATATATATATATATTCATAAACACATACACACATACGCATGCATATATATATATATATATATATATATATATATATATATATCGGACTTCATTTATATATGGTCTAATTTTTATCTAGTTTTACAAACATATACTATAATAACTTCAGTTATTGAGTATTATCTACGTTCGTGCGCTTGTGTGATATCAGTCTGTAAGAAAATAATAAACTTAATCAAATTAGAAAACTTCTACTGATTTGTTCATGAGACTCAGTTAATCTGGAATCATCGATTAATATATTGCATTTTGATTTCGTGATAATTTGACAACAGCCTCTTTTTCAGTGACGATGGAAGGCACTAGAATATATCTATCATTGATGGGACGATTACATATGTTTTGCCGATTCTGATACAATTACCGATTCTCTTTAAAATTCTCAATTCCAATACAACTGCCGATTCCGGTTCTTTTATAATCTTTTAATACGTAGTCGGAGAGGTTGCTTTTTTTTAGATTACGTCAAAACCCAGGTATTATATACATACTGCAAGTGTAAAATCAATAAATATTCATTATTTCATCATTAATATGGTTCGTAGAAAATTAAGTTTTAATTAAAATAAAAACCCAAAAGTAAGCAATGAAAGGAATCGTTTTTGGCATCAGAAAATAGGCGCTAATTTTTCCGATTCCGATACAAAATTCCGACACAGATAAATGTTCGGATTTTTTCGATTCCGGATTCCGATTCCGATTAATCGTCCCAACACTAATATGTATGTATTGTTATCCTAAAACTTAGTTAATTGACGCTTGTTTTTCCAAAGTGTTTTTCTATACATCTTAATTATACGAAAAACATGGCAATATATATATATATATATATATATATATATATATATATATATATATATATATATATATATATATATATATATATACATACATATATATATATATATATATTAGTTCTGTGATTTTGTTATACTTGAAAATAAAGTTTTATTTGTTCTAGGCAATTTAAAAAAAAAATTAATTGAACCAATTCCTCTTTCTCCCTCCCTCTCTCTCTATCTCTTTCTATCTTTATCTCCCTCCTTTTCCCATACACACACATATTAAATGCTCTCTGTATTTCTCTTGCACACACTAACACTATTTATCAACGTCTGTGTTGTTAATTTTCTTCTAAAAGTTGCGACCATAATTCTATATTGTAAATTAAAGAGAAACTCCTTCTTCCTCAAAACCTATACACATACTGCGGCCAAGCAAACAAGCCAGTGTTTACCCACTGAAATATTCGTTTAATAACCCTACAAAAAAATTACAATTTTTATTTAAAAACCTAATTCAATTTTATCTCTATTTTTTTAATGAAAGAGCAACCATTCGAAATATTCAAATTAAGACAATAAAAATGACACCCACTATTTACACTATTTTATATTTTATGTTTTCAATGAGGCTATTTTTTTAAGAGCAAATTGATAACAGAGACATTGAGTAATAGATTTTTCGCAATGACAGTGAGATTAAAACGTCTAATTTATATTCCAAATAAAAAAACCAATAACTTTATATAGTGTGTATGTGATGACGCTTCAAGGTTAGCTAATTTGAACTACCTTTTTTGAATAGTTTTCTTGGTCATTTCAGGTCATTTTTACTATACAAAAACATTGTCCAATGGAAACAAGAAAAAATGGTTAGACAGAATCAAATATAGATTTATCAGGTTAGTTATTACCGATGACAAATTAGGAAATCCGATAATATAATCCGTATTATATAAATTCTTCGAACTACTGTTTTCATCCTCAGTGCTATTTTCGCAACGTTTCGATCGCTGTAACCTCCGACATTTTTAGGTTCTTCTTGTTGAATTCGGGAATCTGCACGGAATTTCAAACATGATCCTTTATGATAAATTAAGTTGTAAAGTTACACTCTTCTGGAGGTTGAAAGCTTCAATCCTCTGTGCGGGCGACACTCAAAAATACAACGTCGAATTGCAAGACTTCTATCCGATCATAGCTGACGAAAGGAGATCATGCTACCCTCGTGGATTAAATAAAGGGTTCTGTTCGAAATTCCGTGTATATTCCCGGGGCCGACAGAAAGATTTTCGAGTTTGACAGAATCCACCTAAAAAAAGTCGGAGATTACATCGACAGAAACATTGTGAAAATTACAATTAAGATGAGAACAATAATACGAATAATCAACCCTCATCTAAAAAATTCAGAATCCGACAATATAACTTTATATATTACATAAAATAAAATTAATATTCCATGAGGATTGCCAATTTTAGTTTTCTCATTTTTTTCCAAAGCAATGCCGTGATACAGGTCCCGATAGTTTAAAATATAGTTGTATCTATTACAATAATTATAATGCGGAGAAGTTCTCACCGTCTGTGATAGCAAATATGTATATCCTATTTTTTTTTAGATATACGATCAACAGTACAGAATGATTCCCGTAAAACTGCTTCATTAAAATTAAACGAAACAAATATTATTATTATATATATTAGTGTTGGGAACCGGCAATCGAAAAAAATCGGAACTTTTGCGATATTGGAATTGGTATCGGGATCAGCAAAATTAGCGTCTATTTTCCGATGTCAAAAAAGGTTCCTTAATTGTCTACTTTTGGGTTTTATCTTGATTAAAACTTGATTTTTCCACGGATCATATTAATGATGGAATGATAAATGTTTTTTGATTTTACATTGTCAGTAAAATGTAACTCCATAGATTGCTTTAAAATTGTATGCTGTACGTTTGTGAAAATATATGTATATAATACCTTGGTTTTTACGTAATCTTCAAAAACAAAAAAAAAAAAAAAAAACAAAAACAAACAAACAAACAAACAACAACAACTCTACAACTACATATTAAAGGATTTTAAAAATATCGGAATTGGAATCAGTAATTGTATCGGAATCGGGGAAAATATTGGAATTATCTTATCAGTTTATATCTATACACAAATATAATATTTATAGCTATAAACAAATATTTTATGCATATGTATATATCAAATATCATATAAATGTCATATATATATATGTATTATATATATATATATATATATATATATATATATATATATATAGTATTTGTAGCTATAAACAATTATTTTATTTATATCTATACACTAATATTATATTTATATCTATATACAAAACACATAAAAGTCCACACTAAAAATGATTGTACGTTTTTTTTCATTACTTTTGTTTGAATAGCACGTAATTGTGTGTCCTACTTTATTTTATGCCCATTATTTGAAATCTTCAAGCGTTTAATGGCGTAACGATATCGTCCAATTGAAAGCCAGCTGACACAAATCAAAATCTCAATATTTCATAATGAAACAAATAAAACTTCAAAAAGAAAATATTAAATAAACAAAATTACAAGTAAACTACAAAGTAGTTATACGTTATTATTACAGTAAACAAAATCGTTATTTCATTATAAGGGAAACAGGTATTATGAGTCTGCTTGAGATTTTCTTAATTTATTTTTTAACATAAAAAAAAAATGGCGTCTTTGTTTCATCCAAAATGATTAGAATTGAAGACAGTGAGTTTTATGTTGACCAGCATGCAAAACAAATTAAATTTAGATCAGAATAGCGAGATAGTTTTTATTTATTATCTAACTTGTCGATACATTTAATAAATATGTTTATTTGCAAAAAACGAAAGCATTGAAAAATTTATAAAACACAGCTAACCCATTCCATGGTGTCATTTATTTAGTATTTAAACACATTGTTTTTCCTGAAATTTGATGCAACCCCATGTTTATTATAACGTTGTATCGCAACGTTTGGATGAGAAAAACAACGTGAAACACTTTCGATTTCTGAGGAAGGATATGTCATCCGAAAAAAACAAAGATGAGATACAAGTCAAGAAAAAATTGAATGGTTAAATATATAAAGATTTATATTTTATATTTGGTTTCAAATGCTTTTTGCCCAAATTCAAATTTGAATTTCTAAAAAGATGCTTAAAAAACATTTTCCATTTTAAATAAAAAAAATGTTATCCGAAAAGATTTAGTAAAAAAAAAAAAATAAAAAAAACAACAACAAAACAATGATTTTTAATTTAAAAAAAGGTGTATCTTATACGTGGTTTCGAATGCGTTTTGTTTAATTTCAAATTTGAATTTCTTAAAAGATGCTTCCAAAATACATTTTTCATTATAAATAAAAACATGTTATACGTAAAAATTTAATAAAAAACAAAAAAATAAACAAAAAAACAAAACAAATAACAACGAAAAGATAGATTTATTTTTAATTAGAAAAAATAATTGTATCTTATACGTGGTTTAAAATAAATTTTGCCTAATTTCAAATTTGAGTTTCTTAACAGATGCTTCCAAAATACATTTTTCATTATAAATAAAAACATGTTATACGTAAAAGTTAAATAAAAAAAAAACAACGAAAAGATAGAATTATTTTTAATTAGAAAAACAATTGTATCTTATACGTGGTTTGAAATAAATTTTGCCTAATTTAAAATTTGAGTTTCTTAAAGGATGATTCCAAAAAAATGCTTTCATTTTAAATTAAAAAAAAGTTATCCGATAAAAATTAGTAAAAAAACAAAACAAACAACAACAACAAAAAATAAACAAACAAACAAGAACAAAAGGAAAGAATTATTTTTAATTAGAAAAATATTTGTATCTTATAGATAGTTTGAAATACATTTTGCCTAATTTCAAATATAAACTTCTTAAAGGATAATTCCAAAAATGCTTTCCATTTTTAATACAAAATAGTTTTTATTTGATTCGTTTACACCTTTTCCTTCAAAATATTAGAGACTCCTTCATCTGTTTATTTTAAATAAAAATTTGAACCTAAAATGTTTTTGACTTGCATAGTCAGATCTGTTTGCAATTTGGGAAAAAATAAAACGTGATCGCTAGAAAAGCAAGAAATATGAAATTATTGCGTCTGGACTAGACATTTATTCGATTCTGGTAATTTTAGCTACCTCTTTCGTCGAAATATATAAAAAAAAATGAACTCTTATGAACTGGTATCGAAAAAATCTTTCAACCAAACAAAATACAGAGTGAGAAATAAAACTCACGAAACAAATTAAATATATTTAGCGTTTCATTAAATATTGCAATAGAAGGTTTTGTTCAATTATCATACATTCAAATAATATTTTAAAAAATCGATGCTGTTTAGGAATAGTTATCCAGAAATTTACAATCATGACGTAGTTATGACGTAAACAATTTGGCAAACAAATCTAGTGTCGATGCTTCTACACAATAAGTAATAAACTAAACCGACTTTGCTAATCAAAAATTTAATTTACGTTTAGTTTATTAAGCGGTGAAATTCGCCTGCCTCCCAGAAGTGTTCGGTGAAATTCGGAATTGATGACGTAAGTACTGAAATTTTCTTGGATACCAATAAATGTAGTAACAACTATTGTTGTGACCTGTTCCAAGAAAAACAGTACTTTGGCAGATATTATTATCACCAAGGTGTACCCACAAAGCGTTGCCCGGGAGTCGTTTTATTCCTATTTTGATTTTTTGATTTTTTTCTATGGTTTTTCTATCATGTTTTAAGAAGCTGAATCCTTCAGTGGAATACAAATTTTATTAAGTCGCCGGACGAAGATTGTGGTCTTGACCGACCACTTGTCCGAAACATTAGCATGTCCAGTGTAGCGACTATGCAATATTTGTATATAAAAATAATACACACACACACACACACACACACACACACACACACACACACACACACACACACACAAACACACACGCGCACGCGCGCGCACACGCGCGCACGCGCACACACACACACACACACGCGCGCTCACACACACACACGCTCGCGCACGCACGCACACACACACACACACACACACACACACACACACATATATATATATATATATATATATATATATATATATATATATACGTTGTTTCTTTTTTTTTGCGATACGTTTTGAATGAATTCAATTATTTACGAAAGTGCATTTTACCTAAATGCGAGTTGGGAATAATTTTCCCTTTAACAAATTTGATACCCCCATATGGGGAGTGGCATATATATTGTTTGATCGTAGACGAGGAAACACGTGCCAGTGCATAATTATAGTTAAAAAAAAAAACAATACATACATACATACATACATACATACATGCATACATACATACATACATGCATGCATATATATATATATAATATGATAGAAAAAGCATAGTAATATATATATTTATATATGTGAGTGTGTGTGTGTGTGTAGTTTATTTGTTTTACATAAAGATTCACATGTCACTGCACATTCATGAGCATATTTCAGTCCGAACGAGTTACGGACTCTATTTGTGTAAGCAATATCGCCTAAAGAGATTTCTAGTTATACGTAAATGGCTGATCGAAACACGTTCCTGAATGTGTATCGACATTTAAATGCTTATGTAAAATAAATAAAAGTATATATGATTCCATACTTCAGTACTGACCACTCTTGTGTTAACCTCGTCAAAATTAAAAGTATTTTCGAATTTTAATTTAATTATTAGAATATACTTTGCTCATTATATTACTGAATTAATTACGTTATTATAAAACTATTTCTAATTTTTTCTAAGACAATTTGTATCAATCTGTTTTATAAACCTAGTAGATTTAAGCATCTTTACTTAATTCATATTTTTATTACATGAGGATTGAGTACATTTTTTAAGCTAGAATTAATTTTCGACAGTTTAGATGATTACAAATTCCTTCTAAATGACGTGATAATTCAAGGCGTATTAACAAATTATTAAAATGGCCATTTTTTTTACATGGAAAACGAAAGGCATTCTGATAGATTTAATTACATAATTATTCTTTTAAAGGGGTTTTTATGAGTTCGTTTTAGTAGTGTACGGTATTGCATTTTTTATTTCAATCGATCGATTAATTGTAAATAATAAAGTATATTGTGTAACTCACGTAGTGACGAGAAACACAAACACACGCACTAGATGATTTTTATTTATATGTCGAGAAAAATAACAACTGATAAGAACGATAGGAAAAGACCATGAGTTAGGTAGCAACGTGCGAATTCAACATCTTTACGACCATGCTGTTTTCTTTTTAGCAAGGTTTTTTTTTCTTAGCGACACCAGCTATATCAATTAATTTCTAATTTTGGTTTCGACGATCAGCAAGAAAAAAAAAGATGCAAGAAGAAAAAACAAAAAAAAACAAAAACAAAAAAAAACACAACAATTCTGTGTTAGCTGTTTTTTTTTTTTTTTTTTTTTTTTTTTTTTTTTTTTTTTGTATTTGTAGATTACATCTTCTGTTTAAGCGAAAACATTTTATCCATATCAGTCATTTTCTTTAGTTTAATGAGATAGAATTAAATTTTGAAATACCTTGCTGTTTATCATTTTTACAGATTTCTTTCTAAATTATGCGCCAAAGTTGTTTAAAAGATGAAAGAAAATCGATAAGAGAATGACTGTTGAGAAAACTGTGTTATTTAAAAATTCAAATACATCTATTTTGTAAATAAATAATTTTATATAATAAACCTAGTATTTTAATAAAAAAAAGGTGGCCAAATAAAAATTCTTGAATTATTAAATATACCTAGTATTAAATATAACTTATATTTGAAATAAATAAAAAACCCAATCAAAATGAATTATTAAATATACCTAGTATTAAATATAACTTATATTTGAAATAAATAAAAAACGAATCAAAATGAATTATTAAATATACCTAGTATTAAATAAACTTATATTTGAAATAAATAAAAAATGAATCCAAATGAATTAATAAATGTACCTAGTATTTAAATAAACAAATAGAAAATATACAAAATATTTAAGATACCAAGTATTTAAAAACCAAAGAATGTAATCAAATAATATTTTAAATGGCCTAGTGTTTAAATAAACAAATGAAACTAAATATAAATTGTTAATTGGACGTTGTATTAAAATGTAGGCAAATAGTATTTTTTTAAATGTATTTATTTAAATAAATAAATGTAACTAAATAGTAATTGTTAAATATACCTGATATTTAACTGAGAATTTAGGTAAATACAAATTATTAAATGGACCTATTATTTAAATAAATAAATAAATAAATAAATGTAGTCAGATAAAAATTATGAAATAGTCCTAGTAATTCAATAAATAAATAAATAACTAAATATGTGTAATTTCATAAAATTTATTAAATGGATCTAGCATTTAAATAAATAAATAAAAGTAGTCAAATACAACTCATTAAATGGACCTAACAATTAAATAAATAAATAAATATATATATATATATATATATATATATATATATATATATACTAATTATTAAATATACCTCACATTTCAATAAACAAATATAGTCAAATACAAATTATTAAATGGACCTAGTATTTAAATAAATAAATGTACTCAAACACAAATTATTAAACACAAATTATTAAAGAAATATTACGTTTAAATAAATAAATATAGTGAAACAAAACTTATTAAGTAAACCTATTATTTACATACAGATTATTAAATGGGCCTAATATTAAAATAAATAAATACATAAATATAGTTAAGTACAAATTATTAAATTAAATAAGATTTAAATGTATAAATAATTTATAAAAACTTATTTGAGAGAACCGTCTTTTATTATAAAGTGTATTCGTTTTGGCGTTATGTTTCCTCCAGATAATATAGAACTCATTACTTAGTATTAATGTTAAAATTACTATTAAGAAATGATGTACCTTTTTAAACTAATAAAACAATAAATTACTTTTTGTATTTCTAAATCTGACATATGCTGTTGCATTTGTTAAGGTTATATTTATCTTTTTTGAGAAAAGAAACATGAAATGTTGACATGTACTTATTTAATATTACATTTGAAAAATGTAAATGTTTATTAACGTTACATTTGAAAAAATGTAAATGTTTATTTAACGTTACATTTGAAAAAAAATGTGAATGTTTATTAACGTTACATTTGAGAAAATGTAAATGTTTATTTAACGTTACATTTGAAAAAATGTAAATGTTTATTTAACGTTACATTTGAAAAAAATATGAATGTTTATTAACGTTACATTTGGAAAAATGTAAATGTTTATTAAACGTTACATTTGAAAAAATGTGAATGTTTATTTATCGTTACATTTGAAAAAATGTGAATGTTTATTAACGTTACATTTGGAAAAATGTAAATGTTTATTTAACGTTACATTTGAAAAAATGTAAATGTTTATTAACGTTACATTTGAAAAAATGTAAATGTTTATTAAACGTTACATTCGAAAAATGTAAATGTTTATTTAACGTAACATTTAAAAATATAAGTATCTATTAACGTGGCATAAAAAATAAAACGTTACATTTTTAAAAATGTAAATGTTTATTTAACGTTACATTTGAAACCAATATGTTTATTAAACGTTACATTTGAAAAAATATAAATGTTTATTTAATGTTACATCAAAAAAATATGAGTGTTCCTTTAACGTTACATTAGGAAAATATAATTGTTTATAAAACAAATATTAAAGAATATAAATGTTTATTTAACGTTACATTTGAAAAATATACATGTTTATTAAACGTTTGAAAACATGAAAATGTTTTTGTAACGTTACATTTGGAGAAATATAAATGTTTATTTAACGTAACATTTAAAACAATATATGTTTAACATTAAATTAAAAAAATGTAAATGTTTATTAAACGTTACATTTGATAAGAATGTAAGTGTTTATTTAAAGTTACATTTTATGAAAGTAAATATTTATTTAACATTATAGTTGAAAAACAAACGTTTATTTGCCGTTACATTTGAAAAATTGTAAATGTTTAGTTAACGTTACATTTGAAAAATATAACTGTTTATTAAACGTTACATTTGAAAAACTATGCGTGTTTTTGTTTAGCGTTATTTTTAAAAAATATGTTTATTTAATGTTACACTTGAAAAAATAGAAATGTTTTTTACATTACATTTGAAAAATGTAAACGTTTATTTAACGTTATATTTGAAAAATATAAATATTTATTAAGCATTACATTTGAAAATATATGAATGTTTACTTAACGTTACATTTGAAAAATATGAATGTTTATTTAACGTTACATTTGAAAAAAATGTAAATGCTTATTTTTCGTTACATTTGTTAAAATGTTACATTAACTTTAAGGAAAAAATAGCTATATTTATTTCATATGCACGTTTCTATTATTCTGTTTCATGTGAGTCAATAAACTTTTTCCCCCCTACTGAATTTTCTTTCTATATATTTTGATGTAAAAAATTACATCCTGAATTATAAATTAGTTAGTTCTTTGGTTGATTTATGTTTGAAAATGATTCTGCTTTAACAGTTCTAATAGTATTTAATTGATTTCCCACGAGAGCAAAACGTGACACAAAGTCGTTTGTCGTTTTTACTGTGGTGGAAAACCAGCTCTCCAAAAAGGGATACTCTAGCAGTAGGCAAAAATATCAGTTGCCTTAGAATAGGAAGACAAATTAAATTAAGTGTAGCCTCAGAACAGATACTACACTCGGATCTCAGAATTGGCTGTACTTCATAATTAAATCAACAGGTCGTCTATCTTTTAAAAACTTGTATTCTGGAATAATTAAATCATTTTCAAATATTATTTCAAATAAAGAAAATACGCAAGATAATTAAGTTGATTACAGCTGTTTCAAGGTAATGTTTATATTATGCCAAATAATGCACCATAATTTGTTTTTTTCAAAATATAGAACTTCACTAGAACATAATGTCGTAAGTACTATTCTAAATTGTCTATGTATTTCTATCGTCCGTTTCACTCTGGGATATTTCTTAATGTCTTATTGAGAAATTTTAGTGATTTTATCGTTTCATCTAATTTACATATTGTGTTCGTACACACCATGAACACGTACGAAAATTAGTTGGCAAAATAATAGGTCGTTTAACTTCCATACTATCCGTAATCATGATATAGATTTAAAGAAACTTATTTTTATTAACGCAAGAAGAGTGTCTCAATAGTCATAACACACTTCATGAGGTTTCGAATGGAATTCAGTAACGATTATATATAAATATATATTTATGGACTTTTTATCGAATAGAAGAGTAATAATGATTATATATATATATATATATATATATATATATATATACATTTTATATCTATAACATAAAGCTGAACGTCTCTGTGTGTGTCTGATCACGAATAGGCTCCATATGGTTTACTATTATAGAAAACTGATCACATATAATGATAGAAGATGTATCGAGAGACAGGAATGGGTATGTTTGATCTGGCATAATGATGATTCATTAAAATTGTGGGGTCTGCGTACGCGCCTGGACCACAAAGTATGGAAATAAAAAATTTTGAAATGAAAAAAAAAAAAGTTTACAAGTGTTTTTGATATAGATGTACATAATAATATTTAATAAGTATGTTTTAACATAAATAGGGATGATATAATAAACTTGTCGGGTCTGCGTTCGCGCCTGGCCTCTATAGAATGGAAATAGGCACAAACTTTAATAAAGACTTTTCATATCTATCTGCGTAAGTATACTTTGATAATTATGTTTCAGTTTGAAGAAATATGGTATAATAAAATTATTGGGTGTTCGTTCGCACCTGACCTCCATAGAATGGAAATATGTCACAAAGTTTAACAAGGTTTTTTTAATATAGATCCACAGAATATTGTGATAAGTGTTTCAGTGTAAACAGGTATGGTATAATAAATTATGAGGTTTATCTATTTTATTTTTACTTTCATCATATTTTGCTTTGGTTTTGACCCCCAAATTCGAAGCTATCTTTTTAATACCCTTCCTTTTCATAACCTATCATACTTTCATAAATCAGAGTCCATTTTCTGTAGGTTATTTTTGAACCCAGTCAACGATGGGTACTTTTGCTAGTATATATATATATATATATATATATATATATATATATATATATATACGCTTCATAAATATATATATATATATATATATATATTTATTTCGGAAACAGTATATACATATACATATACATATACACACATTCATGTCGGTTATTTCAAAGCAAATTTAGATCGACAGTGTTGTTTATGTTGGTTATGACCTGGTTCACTGTCCGGTTAGGGTAAGGTCCTGTGCAGTTCTAAGAGGCCCAGCCTCCCAAGCCTTATCTTCTCATAGTTTGAGAATGGAGTGAGTTTATTGCTAATAATAAATTGTCTGATGCGTCCCTACCAGGGAACGACTACGGGTCTATTAAGGAATTTTTTCTGCCAGAGTGCCTTTCCTTCTAGAGGAAGGTTATATATATATATATATATATATATATATATATATATATATATATATATATATATATATATATATATATATAATTTCAATAAGTTAAAGGAATATATATATATAATTTTCAATAAATTCAAGGGCTTTCAATAAGTTTAAGGACTGGACTTTTGTAAGAGCAACATCGTCTGTCATGATTCTAGTAAATTTTAATTAGTTAACCGAAACATACTCATGAATGTGTAGCTACACCAAAATGTTTATTGAAAAATTAAAAAAAAGTATATTTTTATATGCGCGTGTGTGTGGAAATATTTTCTTTAAAAATACATTCATGAAATATATACGAACAGCTGTTGCAGATACGCATTAAAGTAAAGCAATGAAAGTATATAAATGATCGTGATATCCCTACTGGTAAAAATTATTATTTATAATTTTTATATAAACATAATTATATAAATATAAAAATATATAAAAGTATATAAAATACTTATTTAAGATTTATAAGTAACTTATCTATATACGTATATAACTGTTACTATAATAATAATAATAATAATAATGTACTTAACTATATCTATATATTAGTGTTGGGACGATTAGTCGGAATCGGAATCGGAATCGGAATCGGGAATCGGAAAAATCAAAAAATTTTGGGGTATCAGAATCGGAAAAAATGGAGCCTATTTTCCAAAAAAGATTCCTTATATTATATTTTTTATTTTATTTTGGTTTAAAAAAAAAACATCTTCCACTGCTTGTAGTAATAATAAAATGAAAAATATTTATTTAAACTTCCAGATCAAATCGCTAGACCATCCCCTCACAAGTGTGTTTTTACGTTTGAGAAAATATAGATACATTTAAGACGTGTTTTTACAGTAATCGGGACAAAATAACATTTTTATAGTCAAATATTT